>NC_080723.1:24530399-24532899 GCF_019097595.1 Hemibagrus wyckioides
CCTAAAATTGTCTTAGATATTTCTGTTCAGCAGGTCCATTAATAAAGAAGGAAAGAGTGAAGTCAGAGAGGAAACGTTACTGCAGCTCGACATCTTCCCTTTTCCTACATTAAACACTCTCATGGTTACAGACACCATGCTGCTGCTGAGCTCTGGACTCTGCTTGGTCAGACGGTCCTGATTAATTCTCGATAAGAGCGGCTCTGACAGTAACTTTAGACGTAACATCATTATAACACTTTGTAATGGGTAAAGCTGTAATAACACACACACACACACACACACACACACACACTCACACACACACTCACACAAGCACAAAGTCACCTATACAGTCAGTTCTAGAAGTATTTTGTGTCTCTACACCATCACACTAGATGTGAAATGCAGTAAGATGTGACTGCAGTGTAAACTTTCAGCTTTAAATCAAAGAACTGTTTATTTTATTTTATACATCTTTATACACTCCTCCATTTTCACAGGCTTTGTGTTGCTCTCCAAATGCTTGTGACACACAGACATGGCAAAGTATTAATAGAGCGCTGTGTGTTTCCTGAGTGGCTTATGTTTTTCCTTTATCAGCAGGAACACACACACACACACACACACACACACACACCCATTACTGTTTTCATATATCATTAACCCTTCAGGTTGATGATACACACACTCACACTGTCTGATGATTCCAATGATGAAAATGTGCAAAAATTAAAGGAAAATTCATCACGTGTGTGTGTGTGTGTGTGTGTGAGTGTGTGTGTGTGTGTGTGTGAGTGTGCACACTGCACTTTTTAATCATGAGTGACTACGTAATAATGAGTTTTAGAGCTCAAACAGAAAGGGTATTATTATTATTATTATTATTATTATTATTATTGTTGTTGTTGTTGTTGTTGTTGTTGTTTAATGATCTTGTTTCTAAACACTAGAGCAGTTTCAGCTCTTTGGGGTAAATATGTATCGATTGTCTATTTCTTTATTCTGATGTAAAAATAATAATGTGGATAATTATAAATAATAATAATAATAAATATATAAAAAATGACAGATGTATTTGTTAAGAAGGTTATTTGGGGAAAAAAACAACACGGATTGCTTCTTTTTGTTTTATTTTTAAACAATTATGAAGTTTATTTCTGCATTAAAACAACTAAACTTTCTATCTATCTTAAATACATAAATAAATAATTTCATTAATTTCAGCTATTTATATATTTGATTTAATTTCTATTTAATTATACAGACAGAGAAAATCAGAATAATGATATTTTTGTTATTATAAAGCAAACTAATAAAAAGTGCAGATCTGTGTGTGTGTGTGTGTGTGTGTGTGTGTGTGTGTGTGTGTGTGTGTGTGTGTTAGAAATGGCCATTCTAGACCCCAGGTCTGTGTTTATTATCTTGTTTTTTCAGGTTTTGTTAATACTGTAAGAAATAGTATTAAAAGTGTAATAAGTGTCCTACCTGTGACGGCTTGGTTAGTGATGAATAAAGCGAGTGAGACGCACACACACACCTGCAGGACACTACTCATGGTGAATATTTTACTAACTGACAGTTTGTCCTTCTTTCCATCACAACTTCCTGATCAAGCCCGTGATGATGTGTTGGAGTGTGTTGTGTGGGGGTGGGGGTGGGGATGGGGGGATATTTTAGGAAACGTTGATGTATGAAGGATCATGTGAGGAGTCTTTAAGGAGGAAACAATGATATTACACTCTTTTTTTCAGACTTGTTGCTGCTATATCTTGGATGTTGAACGTTGTGCTGTGTAAATACAGCTGGACATGTCCTTCTTCCTTACTGAAGGGGTGATTCTTTTCTATGCCCACTGTATATATACAGTGTGTGTGTGTGTGTGTGTGAATATATTAAAATAAAATAATGAACCCTTGATATTATTAAAGGATCTGTCTACAGTCAAGCTGTAACCTCCTGGAAGAAGAGACAGGGGATGAAAGATCCTGATCCTGTGAGAAATATAAGATCTGAAGTTTATGATCTGTTTGCAGTTAGTTGGTGAAACTTCGCTCAGGTGTCCTTCTGTATTTTCTGTATGATCTGGAGAAGAAAATACAATATATTACTGCCACAGCACTCTTTATACTAATACTAAATAAATACATAAGATAAAGAAGAAGAAGTAGTAGGATGCTGTTTATTCTCAAACATGTTCCTTTATAAGAAATGCATCCAATTTGGCATGTAGCATGAGGTTAGCGCCCATAGCCCAAGATTTCTGACGTGTGAGACGGAGGAGGACCTCACTAAACCTCAAGAGTAAAGGAAACTGTGGGTGAGCTTAAAATAACGACTTCAGTTTCACTTAACTACAGAAAATTGTTAGCCAGCCAACATTTCATGTCAGGTTAAGGAAGGACTTAAATCCTAACTGCTTAATGAAGTTACGTATCATCAACATAGTAATGATAGAAATATTTCTTAAGCATAGTAATGATGTTATAATAAAATGTTATATTAAAATAGAGGAAGAGGA
>NC_080723.1:24537899-24650399 GCF_019097595.1 Hemibagrus wyckioides
ACACACACAGACACACAAACACAGACACACACACAAACACACACACAGACACACAAACACAGACACACACACAAACACACACAGACACACAGATACGGACACACACACAAACACAGACACACACACACACACAGACACACACACACACACAGACACACACACAGACACACACACAAACATACACACAGACACACAAACACACACACACAGACACACACAGACACACACACACACACAAACACAGACACACACACAGACACACACACAGACACACACACACACACAGTATGTCATCATTACAGTCAGTATGGATTGAGTAGGATTTTACCCTGATTGATTATAGCTGGGTCTCCTGCCAGGACATAAATAGGTTCATACAGATTTTCACATGCTGTAAACAAACAAACAAACAAACAAACAAATCAAATTTATAATCAAGGATTCATTTTAATCTAAAAAGTTACTGCCTGATCTACATAAACGAAATCTTTTCCCCTGCTTTTCATATATTCACCAGCGTCTGTATTCTTAATGATAATGTTTTCTTCTACAGTGATATCTGGGCTCATATCCAAGGATTCTGTCACAGCGGTATTTAGCTAAATAGCTAGCAAGACCTATTAACTAACAACCTTAAATTTTTTATTTTTTTTTACTGTACATGTTTGAGCAGTACGAGAAGCAAATAAATATGTTTACAATGCTGCCTTCTCAATTTTAGAACAGAAATGAGGTTACCGTGAAAATATACAATAAACAGGAGATAAGCTGCTTATAAGACACTATTTTTTTTAATTCACATGGTTTCTAACGGCTAAATACGGGTATAAATAAAAGAGGTGGAATTCCCAATATTAAAACAATTGTGAATATAAATATATTTAAAATAATCATACTTACCAGTCACTGTAACCTCATGTACAGATTCATAGACTTGATCATTATTTCTGTCTTTAACAGCTAAGGAAAGCAAAACAAATCACAAATGAGTGTTCAATAAAAACAGACAATTTCATTGTAATTGGACACAATTAGTCTCTGTATAACTCACTTTTATTTTGGAAGAAGCATTTCCACAGGAACAGAGGAAAAACTAACACTACAACAGTGGCTGGAACCAGAATAGAGATAAAGATCATGGCTCCTGAAAACAAAAACATAATGTAAACATAATGTAGAAGCTCACACAGATACAGCTGCAGTCTGATACTTAGTGAAATACCAAAAAACAAATCCAATCTTTAAGGCAGAAACAGGGTCAAATAAAAAAGTAATCAGGATAACCAGGGCTATGAAGGTCGAAAGGAAAGTAAAAAAGTAAAAAGAAATCCTGAAATCAAAAAGAGAATAACAAATCTGAGTAGAAATTATTATAAAGTAATAAACATTACAGAGATAGATTAAAAAGTGTTTCCTTGAGATCATCACTTATTTTTCTCATGACAATGTGAGCTGTAACGAGGCAATAGCACACAGTAGTAGTACAGTTGTGGCTACCATAATGTAGTAGCTCAGACAAATACAGTTACAGTCTAAAAGTTAATGAAATACCAAGAAAACAAATCCAATCTGTAAGGCAGGATCAGGGTCAAATAAAATATAGAAATAAAAACAGGAATTCAAGGCTTGGTAAAGTTCAGGTGAATAAACAAACTTGAGGTTTTCTTTCACAGTGATTGTGTTTGTAAAAGACTAACATTCACCTTTACCAACTTTGGCAGACACCTTATCCAGAGCAACTTACATTTATTTGTTTTATACATCTGAGAAGTTGAGGGTTAAGTACCCTGCTCAAGGGCCCAATATTGGCAGACCTTGGTGGCCCGAGGATTTAAACTCAGAACCTTCTGATAAGTAGTCCAGTGCCTTGTAATTATTAGTAACAGGTGTACATGGTTTAGAGATCAGATGGCATTGTGCTAAGGTGTATGTGTCTTATGGATGTGTAGCCTGTAGGTGCCATGTGTTGTATTAACTAAACGTAAATGTTCGCATCGAGCATCTAACTTACTAAAAACTACCACTAACAGTCCATGGGTCTGTTCAACAGAGGGAAGAATGTATTTCTCCCTCCCTTTAATAGTGTATGGTCTCGGTCTCAGCCCCAGTACAGTATCAGTCCCAGACCACTGGACAACTTAGGATAGTGTTTCTGCAAAGTGTGTTTGCTTATGTCATCAACGTGTGTGACAAGACCCAGTTTGGTGATGGCATGTCTGCCTAACAGTGCCAGATGCACACTTATACACTTTCACTTCCTCTAATGTATGCTTGTCACCTTTTTGAAGTAGCATGTTCGAAACTCCAGTCACACTGAGTGGTGAGAATCCCGGTCCAAGTAAGGGCTAAGTCACACAGGCATGACACAGTACTGTATTAGCAGGGTCGTGTGCTTTCGGGTGAAATGGGCTTTTTCCACACTTGACATTTTGAATGTGTTTAAATTTATCTTTTGCTCCATGGCCACTTTCACCTCTATGCCTGCTTTGAGATGGTTTGTTTCTGCTTATGACTCGTATGTCTTATGTCTGCAGAGCCAGACGGTTTAACAGCACATTCACCACGCAGACGTAATCATTCAAGCTAACGACTACCCTGTCTCTGATGAGTTTGTCGTGCAGTGGTCCATATTTGCAGTGCTCAGCCAAGGAAAACAATGTGTCATGTCATGAAAACTGTTGGTTTATTGCATTTTTGTTGAATCAGTGATGCTTTGGGGCTGTTTTGATGCTGTTGGTCCAGAAGAACTGACTTGTATAAATCTATACTAATAGAAAATCAGTGCTCTGGAATTACATTGTCACATGTCACATCACAAAACATTACAAACCCCCTGCAACCTCCTGCACTCCCATGCTCATGGTTACCATTCTGATTGTTTCCATCTGTGTACAGTTATGTATGTTTGAGTTAGCCCCTTTATAAGGCCCTTTGCAGCAGGCTACTCGGGCTGGGGCCAAGCCATCACGGCACATGGACAGCTGGCAGGAGAGCAGTAGCAGCAAATTGTGGACTTTGAAAGCAAGGTAGAGCAGTTAGCCCAAACCGTTGTCATCACCATGAGATGCATTTCACTGCTGCCAATCTGCCACTGAATGTCCATGTAAGAGAAGTATGCAGGTGACGTTTCACAATGTACAGGATTCCTCTTACAATGTTCTTTGTATTTCAACAGTTTTTATCAGCATGTCAGAAATAGACAAAGTGGCCAACTTCATCATGCTGCTAACAGGCAGGGGACTCCTTTTGGCCAGTGTAGTGTGTGAACAAGTTGGTGAAGCATGTGCTTTCTAGCAGCACTTGTGCTCTTCCACCACATTAAGCTCTTTTGCTACATCTTCACTCACAGCTTGGTAAGGAGGTTGGTAAGTGGCTACTGTCCTTATCCTAGGAGACCTAGGAGGGAGTGTTGGAGTGTACCATCACCACAAGGAGCAGATGGAACAAGCTGGATTACAAGGCTGCATTTCATTGCTAACTCAAGCCAGAGGTACTCAACAAGCTTGTGTGTCATGACCTACACCTGACTCTGAACACCCTCATCAATCTGGCTTTCTGGCTTGACCAACTCTTGCAGAGCTGACCCCTACTACAGCAGAGAACGCTGTGCCTAACACCTCCAGCAGAGTATAACCAATTCAGCTGGAATTCAGCTCTCTCACCCTAAATGAGACAGAGAGAAGGAGAGACTGCCTCAACTGCAGAGAGGCCAATGACCACATAAGGAAGTGACCTGTGTGAATCAGCATTGGTGTGAATGTTAGCTTAATATCAGACTACTACCCAGAGTACAATGCCAAGTAGAGTGGGCAAATTTGGAGATCAGCGGTTTCCTGTGGAAATTCCCAGAACCCCCTGTGCCATTCTGCCATGTAGGTCATTCTATTTTTGTTTTCATCCCCCTATCAGCTATCAGCTCCCACTGACTTCAAGGAATGCCTGCACCACTGATTTCCCTCTGGTCAACACTCAGTTCAAGTGTGGGGGGCCACCTACCAAAAGCTTCTGTGTGCCACTCATACCCACAAGACAAACTGACCACTGCTGAGGCAGGACTACCCAGATTCAGCAAAAAGACAGAGTGTGACTGGCCACCAAGGACCTGAGACACTCCATCAACTGCAAATATAAACTCAGCCCCAGATACACTGACTTTTATTTCTCTTTTGGCTCTTCATATTTTTGTGATGATTTGAGTGAATAAACCTCATGCACTTGCATCCAACCTCCAGGTATCTGTCAAGTAACAGAAAGGGAGTGAATTACAGGAAGTGATTTAGAGATTTACATAAGAGGCTTACCTTCTTTTCCAGTTCCAGAAGAGGCTTTACCATTTACTTTTTCTGGAGGTACTGATCAATTAACTAGATTAGTCAGATTAGTTCATAATAATAATAATAATAATAATAAGGGTTTTTATACAGTACCTGAGACATCATTGTTTATTTTACCAACAATGCCAAAACAGGTGTTAATATGAGGATGCATAACATAGATAGATGCATTTGTCCTGGTGGAAAAGCCTATTTTCTGAAGGGGAAAGGCTTTTGCTTTACACAGGCTTTATCTAACTTTGGATTTATGATCCCCAGTCCTGTAAGCTAATTAAAGACAAGTGACAGGGCTATAGGAGATTTGGTCAGAAACAGGGTTAATTGTGCTGTTTTTTGTTCATGCTGTTAGCACAGAGCCGTACCACCTACTGACACATGCTAGTGGTTTTGTGGTGCTGTTTTTCCTTCCTGCTAGAACTCAGAAGAATGAGCAAACATGTCCTTATAGCATTGTTTAGTGAGTTTTTTTAATGCACAAAACACATAAATTAAACCGATTGATTTCAATTATATCTCACATACTGGCTGTTTCTTTTAAATATTTCAAGTCAGGACCAAACTGTGGAAGCAAGTGCACTATAAATAAGGAGAGTTAGCACACTGCAAAAATGAGAGAATGCTACTAATGGAATAAAACATTTTTGGACACTGTTAGTATAATAATTCACAGCAAGGAAACAGAGTTGAGTATTTTCCTGTAACAGCACTTCATGAAGTGTTTTTTTCTCCTACACCACAGTAAATGGCTAACGATTACAAATTTATTTATTGATCTTTTGTACATTTATAGCTGTGATGGCATGTTATTAATCATTTCCTGTTCCCTGTAGTGGTCACTGTGGCATAAGTTATAAAGAACAGTCATGCAGAGATGTGACAGTTCACTGGTGTGAAAACCACAGGGACTGGTCCACAAATGTGGAAAATAAAATATTATATTTATATGTATCATCCTTCAACACAACGAGTGTGTGAGTGTCTGTGAGAAAACACTACAGGACTGAACACTTGTTGGGTTTGACTGAACAAATCCTGATAATCCTCATTATTTTACCCAGAGAATATCAGGCTGTAGTGTGCAGTCAGACTTTACTGGATTTGTAGTTGGGCAGGTGATATGACAGAAATATCACAAATATCTTGACTATCAAAGACATTGCTGTTGTAGTGTTCTCGTGCAGTGTGTTGAAACTCTGACTAAACATCAAGTTAAACCATAGCCAATGAAGACAGAATCGTAACAAAATCATTACTAATATATTATAATCTAGCCATGGGGTCACAGTCCAGTGACTCCTGTACCCGTCCCAAGACCGGATAAATAGAGAGGGTTGTGTCAGGAAGGGCATCCGGCATAAATCATTGCCAAATTTAACCATGAGAATCGTCAGTACTCTGAATTTCATACCGGATTGGTCGAGGCCCGGGTTAACAACGACCGCCATCGGTGCCGTTGACCTACAGGGCGCTGGTGGAAATTGGGCTACTGTTGGTCGAAGAAGTAGAGAAGGGAAGAAAGTGTGCAGACAGAGAGAGAAGAGGAAAGGTAAGAGTGTAGGACTGAGAATAGGAGCTGATATGATGGAGAGAAGGAAGATGGATATACTGTGTGTACAGGAGACCAGGTGGAAGGGTAGCAAGGCTCGTAGTATAGGAGCAGGATTCAAGCTGTTTTATTATGGGGTGGATAGTAAGAGAAATGGGGTAGGTGTGGTCCTGAAGGAGGAGTTTGTGAGGAATGTTCTGGAGGTGATGAGAGTGTCAGACAGGGTGATGAGTCTGAAGTTAGAGGTTGAAGGGGTGATGTTGAATGTTGTTAGTGGTTATGCCCCACAGGTAGGTTGTGAGTTAGAGGAGAAAGAGAGATTCTGGGGTGAATTAGATGAAGTGATAGAGAGTATTCCCACGGGGGAGAGAGTGGTGATAGGAGCAGATTTTAATGGACATGTTGGTGAGGGGAACACAGGTGATGAGGAGGTGATGGGCAAGTTTGGAGTTAAGGAAAGAAACCTTGAAGGGCAGATGGTAGTGGACTTTGCTAGGAGGATGGACATGGCTGTGGTTAACACTTACTTTCAGAAGAGGGAGGAGCATAGAGTGACTTACAAGAGTGGAGGTAGGAGCACACAGGTAGACTACATCCTATGTAGAAGAGGCAATCTGAAAGAGATTAGTGACTGTAGTGGTAGTGGGAGAGAGTGTAGCCAGACAGCATAGGATGGTGGTGTGTAGGATGACTTTGATGGTCTGTAAGAAGAAGAGGTCAAAGATAGAGATGGAGAAGAAAACCAAGTGGTGGAAGCTGAAAAAGGAGGAATGTTGTGAGGAATTTAGACAGAAGACAGGCAGGCTCTGGGTGGTCAGGTAGTGCTGCCAGATGACTGGGAAACTACAGCAGAAGTAATCAGGGATCCAGGAAGAAAGGTGCTGGGTGTGTCATCTGGAAGGAGGAAAGAAGATAAGGAGACTGGGTGGTGGAATGAGGAAGTTCAGGATAATATTCAGAGGAAGAGGTTAGCCAAGAAGAAGTGGGACATGGACAGGACTGAAGAGAGTAGACAGGAATACAAGGAGTTACAGTGCCAATCTTTAAGAATAAGGGTGATGTGCAGAGTTGCAGCAACTATAGGGGGATAAAGTTGATGAGCCATACAATGAAGCTCTGGGAAAGAGTAGTGGAAGCTAGGTTAAGGAAGGTAGTGGAAATTTGTGAGCAGCAGTATGGCTTCATGGCCAGAAAGAGCACAACAGATGCAATTTTTGATGGAGAAGTATAGGGATGGTCAGAGAGAGTTGCAATGTGTGTTTGTAGACTTGGAGAAAGCGTATGACAGGGTGCCAAGAGAAGAGCTGTGGTACTGTATGAGGAAGTCAGGAGTAGCAGAGAAGTATGTCAGAGTGGTGCAGGACATGTATGAGAGGAGCAGGACAGTGGTGAGGTGTGCTGTAGGTCAGACAGAGGAGTTCAGAGTGGAGGTGGGACTGCATCAGGGATCGGCTCTGAGCCCCTTCCTGTTTGCTATGGTGATGGACCAGTTGTCAGAGGAGGTCAGACAGGAGACTCCTTGGACAGTGATGTTTGCAGATGACATTGTGATCTGTAGTGAGAGCAGGGAGCAGGTGGAGGAAAACCTGGAGAGGTGGAGGTTTGTGCTGGAGAGAAGAGGAATGAAAGTCAGTGGTAGTAAGACTGAGTACATGTGTGTGAATGACAGGGAGGGAAGTGGAACAGTAAGATTACAGGGTGAAGAGGTGAAGAAGGTACAGGAGTTTAAGTTCTTGGGGTCAACAGTCCAGAGTAATGGAGAGTGTGGGAAAGAGGTAAAGAAGCGAGTGCAGGCAGGTTGGAATGGGTGGAGAAAGGTGTCGGGAGTTCTGTGTGATAGAAAAATTTCAGCGAGAATCAAGGGGAAGGTGATACAGGACAGTGGTGAGACCAGCCATGCTGTATGGTTTAGAGACAGTATCACTGAGACAGAGACAGCAGTAAGAGCTGGAGGTAGCAGAGCTGAAGATGTTGAGGTTCTCTTTGGGAGTGACACGGTTGGACAGGATCAGGAACGAGTACATCAGAGGGACGGCTCATGTTGGACGTTTGGGGGACAAAGTTAGGGAGGCCAGATTAAGATGATTTGGACATGTCCAGAGGATGGAGCCTACTCCAATTATCCAATCAAAGGACGGGAAATTGCTGACATAATCGTACGCCTGCTAGATGGCTCCAGTGACACCAACTCCAAATCTGATTGGTTAATGGAACGGTTTCATTGCCACTTATTTTAAGCTCCGGGCGCCTGCACTATTGATTCTGAAGGCCTTAATGAAGATTTCTTTCACTTGAAGATTTAAATGAAGATTTATTTCATCATGTGGCAACACATGATGTCATCCACTGTCTGAAATATGATTGGATAAATACTCTTATCATAAATATACACTACTGGAAATATACACACTCATGGAAAAATATATTAAATATATTAAAATGCAAGTCAGTGATTCAGATCACTGCTGTTTAATATTAACAATTAATATAAAAATAAATTAAATATTTATTATTCATATAATTATGATACTGATCATTTTGACTAATTAGTGAATGATGATAATAACAATAATAATAATAATAATAATAATATTAATAATAATAATAATAACAACAACAACAACAATAATAATAATAATAATAATAATAATAATAATATGTGATAATGTAAGGACGAATAACATATATAATAAAATTTGTCCTGGTGAAAACATACATTAGCTAATAGAAAGTAAGTGGACGGATCCGTAAAAGTTTTGGTCAGAAAAAGCACAGGGTTAAATGTACTGTTTATTATCCATGCTGTTAGCACAGAGCCGTACCACCTACTGACACATGCTAGTGGTTTTGTGGTGCTGTTTATTCTTCCTGCTAGAACTCAGAAGAATGAACAAACATGTCCTGGTAGCATTGTTTAGTGAGGGTTTTAAATGAACACTTTAAAGATCCTGACTGATTTTACTCATAACTCACACACTGACTGTTTCTTCAGAACTGCCATTAACAGACATTATTACAGGAAGTGTTCTAAATTACTCGATAACGTTATGTAACATGATACCACATGCTGATTGGTCAGAAGGTCTTATAGTAACAGATCATTCACTGGGACGTGTAGTTTTGAAAAACATGTAAAACTGTTACTATCATGGAGTTTGTTTTAAAAAGTTTCCAGAAAAATCTCATAAATGTAAGCATTAACAAATTATTTTTAAACATTTATGTTAATTCTGTGCATTACTATAAACTAATGCCTATAGAATGGTTTTACTGTTGAACTTCTAGACTTCTAGGAAACGGTCACTGATATGGGACGTTAGCTGATGATAGAAAGCAGAAAGCTCAGTGAATTTATTTAATTCATCTACATACATCAGTTCCATGTGATAGAACCGAGTTACATAAACAGTTTGTTTTCTCACATCCAACATGATTTCCTCTTATTCACTAATATTCTACTGCACTCTAGTCATGCTAAATTAGTCATTTCTAATGCTAATTGCTAAGTGTGACTAGCGCTGCAGAATCTAGTAGTTATTCAGTGGTTTGACGTGTTATACAGAAGTGTCACAGTCTCACACGTCCTACACATACACTCATTGTAGTTGGAAAGAAAGTGAGCAATTTCATCTATTATTGTTAAGTCTCTGTCTTATACACACTTTAGAGATAAGCACAACATTATTTATTTATTTATTTATTTATTTATTTATTTATTTATTTATTTATTTAATGAAATCATACTGTATATAGCAGTGTCATACAGGCAGAATATCAGCCATTTAATTATTTTATCTGTAAATTGTATCTTGTGTGTAAATATCTTAGATTTCTTATAATGAATCCAATGATTATATTTTCTGTAATAATTTTAATCAAATATGAACATGAACAGTAGCTACAGACTGCAGCTGGATGATTCTGTGAGAGTTTAGTCTCACAAAATGGCCGCCTCTGACTCCATTTCCCATCAGCCACCACCACTGCCTCGTTCTAAACCTCTGACTCCTGATTAAACTCCAGTTTTCAGTTTCCTGCTGATTAGTTTGGTTATTTCTAACCTGCTGCTTGTTAAGTCTCTGGTGTGTGTTTGTGTTTCTCGTGGTTTTGTTTTGTTCATTTTATAAATTGTTTGTTTTGTTCTGAATTAAAATAATCTGCACTTGATTCAGTCTCGACGCCACTGATGTTTATTTTCAGATGATTTTACACAGGATTTATTTTTGCTTTCATATTTCCAGTGTGGTTTTAAACACAAACATGTTGAAATGTAACTTTACATGTTTTTCACACACGTGATTATGTTTAAAAAGTCTACAAGGTCTCTCATTCTCACCTGTAGTCCTGATACCTGAAGATCCTTCATCATCTTCTACACTGGTCATGAGAATGGTGTTTGGAGAAGCTCCATGTTCACTCTGAGTCACTCTGGTGCTGGTCACTCTTGCTGTAGTCGTCTGTGTGGACTGGTTCTTCTGTGTGGACTGGTTCTTCTGTGTGGACTGGTTCTTCTGTGTGGACTGGTTCTCCTCTCCTACTCTCTCTGTAGGAATATAACTGAGTGTGAATACATTATTGAGAATGAACAGATGATGTGTTCTGAACAGATACAGATATGAACTGGTATTGCTGTGTGATTCACTCAAACCACCATACATCTCAAAATAAATCATTTAAGCAGAACACTACAACAATTCTTACTCAGAACACACACACTGTCACTCGTAACACACTGACCTAAAAACATGGATCAGTATTTCATTATAGAATTAAAAAAGCATTAAACACAATAATGTATATGTACTGTAACAAGAATGATTCAGAAATGCTGCAATTTGCTTCAATATATTTCTTCAATATCTCTTAATAGAAATCTCTCATTCTCCGTCTCTGCTACTCTTCTTTCCTTCCATCCTGTCTTCCTTCATTTATCAAAAAAAATCTTTTTTTTTACTGAAAGATGATAATGAGAATAAAAACAGGACTCCTGAGGAGATTTTCAGCTGAAACTGCAGTTCTCTGTGTTAGTAAACAATTCTCACTTCATTTTATTGTAAATATTCAGGTTTTCTGTAAATTTCAGTATGATTAGTGCAGAACTGCTTGACATTTCCCTTCATTGTGTTGGAATGTGTGTGTAAGAGTTTTGAAGCAGTGTGTTAGTGTTAGAGTCATGTGCTGAAGATACACCGTGTTGTGATGGAGTGTGAATAAAGAGCTGAAGGATTATGGAAGATGTGCTGATTGATTGTATTTAGTGTGAAAGCAGTGAGAAATGATTGACAGTTTGTTCTGCATGGACTTCTGTTTCTCTGACTGTGTGAAGAGTTTTGAGAATCTGACTTCAGCTTTAAACAAAGCATGTTAGCAATCGAGAAAATACTCTACAGTTTATTTTTGTTTTATTCATGTACATTAAAAAATGAAATCCTCTAAAGCACTGCTAGTCATATCAGCTTCATGTTTTAATCCACATTAACCCCCAACATTAGACAGATAGATAGATAGATAGATAGACACATATAGATATATAACAGATAGATATATAACCACAGACATTTCCTCTGTTCTTTCCACCTGCGTCACACAATGCTTTAGGGTTTAGTGCAGAAAATAAAACAGCACAAATAACCAGACACTACACTACTGAACACACTGCATGTTCACACTCGGTTCAAGTACAGTGAATTAATAATAATAATAATAATAATAATAATAATAATAATAATAATAATAATAATAATAATAATAATAATAAATTGTTTTATTTATTAATTAATAAATTAATTGTTAATTAATTAATCAATTAATTATTAATGTATTATTTTTGGCATTGTTGGTAAAATAACCAATGATGTGTCGGGTATAAAATTGTTTATTTTACCAACAATGCCAAAAACATGTGATAATATAAAGACATAACATATAGAATAAAATTTGTCCTGGTGGAAAACCCCGTTAACTGAACGGGAAAAAACAGGATTTTTCCTTCACACAAACTTTACAATTTGGGGTTCTGTTAATAAAATAATTCAGAACGAGGAAATAGAATTGATTATTTTCCTGTAACATCACATGAAATATTTTTTTCTTCTATGCCACAGTAATTTTCCAACTATTATAAAATTATTAATATTTTGTACATTTATAGCTATGATGCTAACCTGTTTCTGTTCTCTGTGGTCACTGTGGCATTAGTGATAAAAAACAAACAGTCATGCAGAGATGTGACAGCTGAACATCATGTCACTGGTGTAAAAACCACAGGGACTGGTCCACAGATAGAGAAAATAAAATATTATATTTATATGTATCATCCTTCAACACAACGAGTGTGTGAGTGTCTGTGAGAAAACACTACAGGACTGAACACTTGTTGGGTTTGACTGAACAAATCCTGATAATCCTCATTATTTTACCCAGAGAATATCAGGCTGTAGTGTGCAGTCAGACTTTACTGGATGTTTAACACTGAACTGTAGTCCTGATACCTGCCTTGTTTTTTCCCTCTCTGGTTGTTGTTGTTCCCTGAGGATTTCGTTTCCATTGCCTTTGTTGTGTGTGTCTGAGCCGGTGATGTTTGTCCGGTCTCTTGATTCATGACCGTCGAGTCTAGAACATAAAAGTAGATCAACATCTGAACTGGTCATGTTTGTGTCTGTTCCTTCACATTACATCAACATGCTTCTCATTAAAGAAATCAGGACCTTAACTGGATTTGTAGTTGGGCAGGTGATATGACAGAAATATCACAAATATCATGACTATCAAAGACATTGCAGAGGTGTGGACCGGACCTGGGTCTTCAGCAGGAGAACTTCTGTTCTACTCATGGTACACAGCTCCAGACCCAAAGGCAAGATAAAAATCAGACTGAGGATTTAATTAAGAGAATAACTAAAGCTAACTAACAGAGAAGTACACTAAGGAAAAAGGAAACAACTGGAAAACTGAACACACAAACCAAAACCATGAGACTGGGGACTCAAACACAAACTAGTACTGATTAACAAAGACTCAGCAAGACTTCTGTGAGAGTTTCACAAAATGGCCGCCTCTGACTCCATTTCCCATCAGCCACCACCACTGCCTCGTTCTAAACCTCTGACTCCTGATTAAACTCCAGTTTTCAGTTTCCTGCTGATTAGTTTGGTTATTTCTAACCTGCTGCTTGTTAAGTCTCTGGTGTGTGTTTGTGTTTCTCGTGGTTTTGTTTTGTTCATTTTATAAATTGTTTGTTTTGTTCTGAATTAAAATAATCTGCACTTGATTCAGTCTCGACGCCACTGATGTTTATTTTCAGATGATTTTACACAGGATTTATTTTTGCTTTCATATTTCCAGTGTGGTTTTAAACACAAACATGTTGAAATGTAACTTTACATGTTTTTCACACACGTGATTATGTTTAAAAAGTCTACAAGGTCTCTCATTCTCACCTGTAGTCCTGATACCTGAAGATCCTTCATCATCTTCTACACTGGTCATGAGAATGGTGTTTGGAGAAGCTCCATGTTCACTCTGAGTCACTCTGGTGCTGGTCACTCTTGCTGTAGTCGTCTGTGTGGACTGGTTCTTCTGTGTGGACTGGTTCTTCTGTGTGGACTGGTTCTTCTGTGTGGACTGGTTCTCCTCTCCTACTCTCTCTGTAGGAATATAACTGAGTGTGAATACATTATTGAGAATGAACAGATGATGTGTTCTGAACAGATACAGATATGAACTGGTATTGCTGTGTGACTGTGGACTGGAATCCTGCTGAACACAATACAATATTCACTCAAGTGGGACGACTTTTATGTGAGTGTTAGTGATCAGAGGACAAACTACACAAACCACCATCATTATTACTCAAATAATATTCATATCTGTTTAGATAAACACTTTATCTGTTTACTCTGAATGATTTTATCATGATGTATAACATGTAATGTAAAAATGTCTGTAAGTATCATGAGGTGATATTTGTGTCATCACACAGCCCTAATACACACAATCACATTACTACACTCTTATTCACTCTTATATTTCCAGTTTGGTTTTAATTCATGTACAAACTGAAATCCTCTAAAACTGAAGCACTGTTAGTCATATCAGCTTCATGTTTTAATCCACATTAACCACCAACATTAACCACAGACATTTCCTCTGTTCTTTCCTCCTGCTTCACACAATGCTTTAGGGTTTAGTGCAGAAAATAAAACAGCACAAATAACCAGACACTACACTACTGAACACACTGCATGTTCACACTCTGACTACACTTAGAACACTGCTGTTGTGTGTAATGTCTTACATTGTGTTTATTGCATTGTTCAGATGTGTGTATTATATTTTGTGCACTGCTGGTTTTTACACTACATTTTGTTGTGGTAGTGATTTCTGTGTGTGTGTGTGTGTGTCTGTGTTTGTGTGTGTGTCTGTGTCTGTGTGTGTGTGTGTTCTCAGTCTGTATTTCACTCTACTGTAGACTTACAATGACAATAAACCTCTCTAATCTAATCTCTATCAGAGAAAGATTCACAAACAGCTGTAACCATGGTAACATGTAATACACACACACACACACACACACACCTGTGTGAAAGGAGAACAATGCAAAATCACACAGTTATGGACATTACACCCACCTTTTAACGGAGTGACCGTCAGATTGACCACAGGAACAGTGTTACAGAAGTAAATCCCCGAGTCTGAGGGAGACACTCTCTTTATCAGCAGTGATAAATCACTTAACACACTGTATCTGTGATCTGGATCAGGTCTGTGTTTAACAGTGATGTCTCCATGTTCAGCAGTGAGGATGGAGCTTCTCCCTTCATCAACACCTTTATCCCAAATCACTTTACCATCATTTTCACAGTAGAGAAACGTGTTATTCCCCTCTGTGAGACTCTGATTCAAGACGGCTGTAAAAACAAAAATACACACAGAAATGTGATCAGCAGAACATGACAAGAATATCACCATAGCAACCATCTTCAGATTTTACACAAAATTATAAATAATCATAAATACAAGACTCTTCATGTGCTTTACATCCTGATAATGTTGATGTTTATAATTCATAAAGTTTCCATTAATAATAACATCCATTAATTCCATTAATAACTACGGTGTGTGTGTGTGTGTGTGTTACATTAACATACTGAGTAACAGGGTGGTTTGATAAAGCAGAGTTACTGTTAGCAACCTGAAGTGGATTATTTTCCTGTAACCATTAATCCACGTCCCCAAGTGTTTTATTCCTTTTATACCCCAATTTTTATTTATTAAAGAATTACAGCTGACTTTCTCCATTTAAAGTTTCATGTTAATGTTGCAGAATATCAGAGAAATGAGTTACTTCCTGTTCTCACTAACATTACAGCAGCTATAATCAGTCAAATCCCTCAGAAAACTTCACCATAACCGTTCCACATGTTCTTTAATCTGTGATGGAGCTGTGAGTTCATTAACGATAACGTATCAGAATGAGAACATTGATCTAAACCTACATCAGTGGGAACGTGTGCTGTGTATAAAGTGTCTTGTGGTTTACTCACCGCTGTGAGCCGTGTGTACAGAGACACAGAGCAGGAGACAGGTTACAGAGAGAACCCTCATCATCTACTGTCTTTAGGAAACTGACCTGAGAGGGTTTGGGGTTGAGTTTTCAAACCAGTAAGAGGAAGTGACATCACACAGACTGCTGCACTGTGTCTAAAGAACAACATTCTGCTGGTGCTTCTGCTGAGCTTCATGTCTTATTTTTACATAAAGCTTTTAAATGATTTTTGTTTCCAGAATACAGAAAAAAACAAGATTTCAAAAAGTCAAAGTCAAAAGAAGCTTTACTGTCACTTTAACCATATATAGCTGATGCAGTACACAGTGAAGTGAAACAACGTTCCTCCTGGACCAGAGGTGCTACACAGAACACAAAGTACAGATGACCAAATGGACAAACATAGAGCTAAACTAAACTATTCCTGCAAGGTGCATTCTTTACAAACTAAACATACAACATAAGTGCACAAGACAGATGACAAGACAAGACACAACGCCAACTCAAAAAAAATAAAAAACAGTGTTAACAGTGGGTGCAAAGACAGATAGAAACAGGTTAGCACAGTGAATATATTTGTAGAAGTAACAAAGTAATTTAAGTTAGAACAGATCTATTTAGTTAAAGTGGCCAAGTGAACAGTTATAAATATTTAAAAGTATTTATAAAATATTTAAAGTTGAAACAAGATCAATTTAAAAGTGACCTATGCATGTATACAGGACAAATTTTGTACGTGTGTGTGTGTGTGTGTGTGTCTGTGTCCAGCTCACTTCAGTTCTCTGTTCAGATACCTGATTGCCTGAGGGAAGAAACTGTTTAACAGTCTGGTTGTGAGGGTATGAATGCTTCGGTACCTCTTTCTAGATGGCGGGAGGGTGAAGAGTGTGTGAGGGGTGTGTGGGGTGTGTAAGAGTGTGTGTGAGGGGTGTGTGGGGTGTGTAAGAGTGTGTGTGAGGGGTGTGTGGGGTGTGTAAGAGTGTGTGAGGGGTGTGTGGGGTGTGTAAGAGTGTGTGAGGGGTGTGTGGGGTGTGTAAGAGTGTGTGTGGGGGGCGTGTGTGTGTGAGGGGTGTGTGGGGTGTGTAAGAGTGTGTGTGAGGGGTGTGTGTGTGTGAGGGGTGTGTAAGAGTGTGTTTGAGGGGTGTGTGTGTGTGAGGGGTGTGTGTGTGTGAGGGGTGTGTAAGAGTGTGTGTGAGGGGTGTGTGTGTGTGAGGGGTGTGAGTGTGTGAGGGGTGCATGGGGTGTGTAAGAGTGTGTGTGAGGGGTGTGTAAGAGTGTGTGTGAGGGGTGTGTGGGGTGTGTAAGAGTGTGTGTGAGGGGTGTGTGTGTGTGAGGGGTGTGTAAGAGTGTGTGTGAGGGGTGTGTGTGAGGGGTGTATGGGGTGTGTAAGAGTGTGTGTGAGGGGTGTGTGTGTGTGAGGGGTGTATGGGGTGTGTAAGAGTGTGTGTGTGGGGTGTGTGTGTGTGAGGGGTGTATGGGGTGTGTAAGAGTGTGTGTGAGGGGTGTGTGTGTGTGAGGGGTGTATGGGGTGTGTAAGAGTGTGTGTGAGGGGTGTGTGTGTGTGAGGGGTGTGTAAGAGTGTGTGTGAGGGGTGTATGGGGTGTGTAAGAGTGTGTGTGAGGGGTGTGTGTGTGTGAGGGGTGTATGGGGTGTGTAAGAGTGTGTGTGAGGGGTGTGTGTGAGGGGTGTATGGGGTGTGTAAGAGTGTGTGTGAGGGGTGTGTGTGTGTGAGGGGTGTATGGGGTGTGTAAGAGTGTGTGTGAGGTGTGTGTGTGTGTGAGGGGTGTATGGGGTGTGTAAGAGTGTGTGTATGGGGTGTGTAAGAGTGTGTGTGAGGGGTGTGTAAGAGTGTGTGTGAGGAGTGTGTGGGGTGTGTAAGAGTGTGTGTGTGGGGTGTGTAAGAGTGTGTGTGAGGGGTGTGTGTGAGGGGTGTGTGTGTGTGAGGGGTGTATGGGGTGTGTAAGAGTGTGTGTATGGGGTGTGTAAGAGTGTGTGTGAGGGGTGTGTAAGAGTGTGTGTGAGGAGTGTGTGGGGTGTGTAAGAGTGTGTGTGTGGGGTGTGTAAGAGTGTGTGTGAGGGGTGTGTGTGAGGGGTGTGTGTGTGTGAGGGGTGTATGGGGTGTGTAAGAGTGTGTGTGTGGGGTGTGTAAGAGTGTGTGTGAGGGGTGTGTGGGGTGTGTAAGAGTGTGTGTGAGGGGTGTGTGGGGTGTGTAAGAGTGTGTGAGGGGTGTGTGGGGTGTGTAAGAGTGTGTGTGAGGGGTGTGTGTGTGTGAGGGGTGTGTGGGGTGTGTAAGAGTGTGTGTGAGGGGTGTGTGTGTGTGAGGGGTGTGAGGGGTGTGTAAGAGTGTGTGTGAGGGGTGTGTGTGTGTGAGGGTGTGTGTGTGTGTGAGGGGTGTGTGTGAGGGGTGTGTGTGTATGTGTGAGGGGTGTGTAAGAGTGTGTGTGAGGGGTGTGTGTGTGAGGGGTGTGAGTGTGTGAGGGGTGTATGGGGTGTGTAAGAGTGTGTGTGAGGGGTGTGTAAGAGTGTGTGTGAGGGGTGTGTGGGGTGTGTAAGAGTGTGTGTGAGGGGTGTGTGTGTGTGAGGGGTGTGTAAGAGTGTGTGTGAGGGGTGTGTGTGAGGGGTGTATGGGGTGTGTAAGAGTGTGTGTGAGGGGTGTATGGGGTGTGTAAGAGTGTGTGTGTGGGGTGTGTGTGTGTGAGGGGTGTATGGGGTGTGTAAGAGTGTGTGTGAGGGGTGTGTGTGTGTGAGGGGTGTATGGGGTGTGTAAGAGTGTGTGTGAGGGGTGTGTGTGTGTGAGGGGTGTGTAAGAGTGTGAGTGAGGGGTGTATGGGGTGTGTAAGAGTGTGTGTGAGGGGTGTGTGTGTGTGAGGGGTGTATGGGGTGTGTAAGAGTGTGTGTGAGGGGTGTGTGTGAGGGGTGTATGGGGTGTGTAAGAGTGTGTGTGAGGGGTGTGTGTGTGTGAGGGGTGTATGGGGTGTGTAAGAGTGTGTGTGAGGGGTGTGTGTGTGTGAGGGGTGTGTGGGGTGTGTAAGAGTGTGTGTATGGGGTGTGTAAGAGTGTGTGTGAGGGGTGTGTAAGAGTGTGTGTGAGGAGTGTGTGGGGTGTGTAAGAGTGTGTGTGTGGGGTGTGTAAGAGTGTGTGTGAGGGGTGTGTGTGAGGGGTGTGTGTGTGTGAGGGGTGTATGGGGTGTGTAAGAGTGTGTGTGTGGGGTGTGTAAGAGTGTGTGTGAGGGGTGTGTGGGGTGTGTAAGAGTGTGTGTGAGGGGTGTGTGGGGTGTGTAAGAGTGTGTGTGAGGGGTGTGTGGGGTGTGTAAGAGTGTGTGTGAAGGGTGTGTGGGGTGTGTAAGAGTGTGTGTGAGGGATGTGTAAGAGTGTGTGTGAGGGGTGTGTGGGGTGTGTAAGAGTGTGTGTGAGGGATGTGTAAGAGTGTGTGTGAGGGGTGTGTGGGGTGTGTAAGAGTGTGTGTGAGGGGTGTGTGTGTGTGAGGGGTGTGTGGGGTGTGTAAGAGTGTGTGTGAGGGGTGTGTAAGAGTGTGTGTGAGGGGTGTGTGTGTGTGAGGGGTGTGTGGGGTGTGTAAGAGTGTGTGTGAGGGGTGTGTAAGAGTGTGTGTGAGGGGTGTGTGGGGTGTGTAAGAGTGTGTGTGAGGGATGTGTAAGAGTGTGTGTGAGGGGTGTGTGGGGTGTGTAAGAGTGTGTGTGAGGGGTGTGTGTGTGTGAGGGGTGTGTGGGGTGTGTAAGAGTGTGTGTGAGGGGTGTGTAAGAGTGTGTGTGAGGGGTGTGTAAGAGTGTGTGTGAGGGGTGTGTGGGGTGTGTAAGAGTGTGTGTGAGGGATGTGTAAGAGTGTGTGTGAGGGGTGTGTGGGGTGTGTAAGAGTGTGTGTGAGGGGTGTGTGGGATCATCCACAATGCTGTTAGCTTTGCAGATGCAGCGTGTGGAGTAAATGTCTGTGATAGAGGGGAGAGAGACTCTGATGATCTTCTCAGCTGTCCTCACTATCCCCTGAAGGGTCTTGTGATCTGAGATGGTGCAGTTCCCAAACCAGGCAGTGATGCAGCTGCTCAGGACGCTCTCCATGGTCCCTCTGTAGAACACAGTCAGGATGGGGGGAGGGAGATGGGCGTTCCTCAGCCTCCTCAGGAAGTAGAGTCGCTGCTGGGCTTTCTTGGTGATGGAGCTGGTGTTGAGTGACCAGGTGAGGTCCTCCGCCAGATGAACACCAAGGAATTTGGTGCTCTTGACAATCTCCACGATGGACCCATCGATGTTCAGTGGAGAATGGTCACTCTGTGCTCTCCTGAAGTCAACAACCATCTCTTTCGTGTGGTGGTGCTGGAGATGCTGTTCCCGATCCGGATTGACTGAGGTCTCATTCATTACTAAGAATCACTAAGAAGATCTCTTTCACTGTTTATTCACCATTTTGGTGTTTCAGTTCTCTGACGTTTTGTGGGCGTGGTCTTGAACACACGTTCAAAAATTCATTCGAGTCCGGTGTTCAGTGGAGTCTCAGATCCAGCAGCTTTAAAAGGACAGACAAAACTCACGCATGGCTTATTCACTGGTTTTTACTAACCAACAACTCCCACCATTGCGACCCTCAGATACAGACCAAAAAGGGGCGTGGCATAACAACCAAAATCACTCAGCACATCTATTACACTCCTCCCCTTTAAGATTTTAACCTATTTCCCTCCAATAAACATCTAAGCAAAAATTTTTTTTTTTTTATTTCCCCTTTCCTTTGTGCAACAGGGAAATCACAATGGCTATCAAAAAATGTAAGGTACCAAGATTACAAAACTATACAACAGCTGTTCCTTTAAACATAAACATTAGCACAGAACACATAATGGAACTTATAAATCCAGCCTTTTTGGAGCAGTACGGATTCTCTGCAGGTATCTACAAACATTTTCCTCAGAAAGTATTCCACTCATTGGATCTGATGCTATCAAGTTCCCTGTGTTTCCAGGGGTCTCAGGCTCAGTGGTTTGCATTGAACGGACACTGACCCAAGGAAGGTTCCGTGGTCCACTATCATCATCCGTGGCACCTGAAAACGGACTCTCTAATCCACCATGCAAGATAAATCTTTTGTAGCGTTTCCTGGCAACATATAGTCCACATGTACCATGTGCCTTCTCTGATCTTCTTGTACAAGATAACTTACAGGACCCTTTCACTCGATCGCAGTTGCGTTCAACCATTTCTCCTGCACTGGTTCTTCTTCCTCAAAGGATCTTAGCCCTTTTTCCCCTCGATCATGCTGTTTTTTTTTTTGTTCCAGCTGCTTTCCTTGGCTTTAACAGTAAAAAATGTGTTCGGATTTGACATTTAAGGAACAACTCTGCTGGCGTTTTTCCTGTGATGGTATGGGGTGTACTATGGTACATTATCAAGAAATTTGCCAATCTGTCGTTTAGTAAGAGCATCTGCTTACTTTGTTTTTCCAAAACACCCTTCAGAAGTGATTGTTTCAGTATCTGAACTGATCTTTCTGCAGCACCATTTGAGGCTGGGTGGTAGGCAGGAGCTCGTGTATGTTTTATTTCATTCCCCTTTAGGAAATCGGTAAACTCAGCAGATATCGGAGACCACTTCCTCCGGTAACCCATAAGCTGCAAACAATCCTCGGAGTGCCTCAGTGGTGAGTGCTGAGGTAATTGATGACATCTGCACCACCTCTAACCATTTTGAATGATTTTCAATCACTGCTAGAAAAAACTGTTTGTCTTTTTCAGCAAAATCAATGTGGGTTCTCTGCCATGGCCACTCCGGCTATCTCCATGGGTAAAGGGGTGCCCCAGCAGGTGACTTTTGATCCACCAGACAGCAGTTACATCTGCGCACTTTCTCTTCAATGCAGCTATATAATCCTGGTCACCTCAGATAGCTACGAGTGAGAGCCTTCATGTGGCAGATTCCAGCTCATGGTGTAGCTCTTGTATGGTATTTGGGTGGAATTATAACACGCATCCCCACAACACACATCCTTGATCCTCTGACAATTCATGTCTGCACATGAAGTATTGTTTCAGTCTCTCCTCTGACACATAATTGGGCCAGCCATTTACAGTATAATTTCACACTTTGCATAGTGTGGGATCTTTCTGTGTTGCTTTGGCTATGTCCTTTGCAGATACAGGTAGCTCATCCACCTGGGAAAAATAGAACACACTTCCTTCTTCCCCAGTACCATCTTTACCCACAATAGGCAGTCTGGACATTGCATCAGCATTTATGTGGTCCATAAATATATTTATGGAACTTTTTAACTCCATAGATGATTCACATTCTATTTGAGCATACTTTTTTCAGCCTCAGTCAGTGTGTGAGATGCAAATGCTATGGGACGCTCTTCTCCATTTTCCATAATGTGTGAGATCACAGCACCCATGCCATGAGGTGAGGCATCACATGCCAATTTCAGAGGTCAGTTGCCATCATAGTGCACAAGCGCTATACTACTGAGCAGCAGTTGTTTTGCCTCCTAAAAAGCCATATCACAAGCAGCAATCCAGTTCCGTGGTTGCTTTTGTTTAAGCAAATTATGTAAAGGCTGAAGCCCACTGGAAAGATTTGGTAAGAATTGAACATAATAATTTAGGAGGTCCAAGAAAGACCGTAGCTCAGTGACATTGTTTGGTTTTGGGGCCTTTTCATTAGTGGGGTGCAACCCTTCTTTGTCAATACGGTGCCCCAGATACTCAACGCTGTGTTGCATGAACTGACACTTGGCAAGATATACTATTCCATACTTCTCCAGTCTGGTAAGAACTTCTTCCAGTGATATGCTCCTCTTTTGAGCTGGCAGTGACAAGAATGTCATCCAGGAAACATGTGACATGATCTAGCCCTTGCAGGATTTGATCCATGACAGCCTGGAAAATAGAAGGCACACTGGCCACTCCATAGCTCAGATGATGGTACTTGTACAGGTATTAATGGTGAGGTATTTCTCTGAGTGCTGGTCCAACTCCATGGAGGTCACAATCTCGTGTTGAATTTGTGTTGCATTGACTCTGAAATCAGTCCACTCACAAATCTGTCTCTGAGCGCATCATTCAAATACTATCCAAATTCACAGTTCACAGACAGTTGTCTCAAAGCCACAACGTAATCTGCCAGATACATCCTCCTTTTGGTTGCACTTCTGAAACCTTAGACGCACTAGATTCTTTAACACTCCATATGTCTCCGCCCTGATAACAGAGAGAAACACCCTAACCTTTTTCTCATTTGTGTTGTTTGCCAACAGCCACTGTTCAAAATGTTCCACATATGATTCAAAATCCCCTTTGATTCTTTGTACTCATCCACATGGCCAAACTGCATCACCGCCATGTTGACTACTCCGTTAGCAGGCCTTGTTCCTTTTTTTTTTTTTTTACTTATGACAAGTGCAGCAAAGTGTCTAACAGCAACTAACAGTCTCTAAAAGTTCTTTGAATCCTCATCGCCACTATAATATATTTTTGTAGGAGGCCGATTTAGGAAAAAGGAAAGACAAAACTCGACTAATTCACTGCTTTTTACTAACAAACAACTCTCACCATTGTGACCCTCAGATACAGACCAAAAAGGGGCGTGGCATAACAACCAAAATCACTCAGCACATCTATTACCAACTGGGATTAAAATGGTCTCTAGTTTATAAAACATCAACCAACAGCGCCATCTAGTGGAATCTCCAAGGAATTTGTCAGTCATGAAGTTACTGTAATAATATAATATTAACATTATAAAACATGGAGAGTGCTGGATTAATGGTGCAGATTAAACACAATGTGTATATTATTGAACATTATAATAGATTCAGTAATAAATGTTTTATGTACTAATTCAGTAACTCAATATTTTAATTTAAATGTTCCTGTATGGAGTGTATTTGGTGTTGCTCAGTAATGTCTGGATCTTAAACTCCAATGTTTATACTTTGTATGTTAATGTGTTCTCATGTTCTAGAAACTTCCATCCAATAGAATGTTTAATGTGGGATGATTGACGGAACGGGTTGGGCAAATCCCAAGTTGGACTATTCCCTAATAAAAGTTGAGTGGGCGGGAAAAAGGGAGAAGTGGGAAACAGAGAAGTGTGTGATGTTGGGGAGAGGGAAAAGCATGTTTTTTTGCCTGGGCTAAAAAGTTTGTTAGAAGCAATGGTATTTTAGTTATTTTTCCTAAATACTGCTTTAAAATTCTTTAATGCGAGAGTTTAAGTATTTATGGACTGTTTCCAGAGGATTGTGATCACAAACTGTGACACGTTAGCAGACATTCTGTTAGAAACTTCACGGATGCTAATGGCTACACTAAGGGGGAGTTCCCACACCTGTGCATGGACCATGTGTGATGTCTTTATTTTTCTCCCTTTTATTGATTATCATCATCATCATCTCTCGGGACATCATCATCATCATCATCATCTCTCGGGACATCATCATCATCATCTCTTGGGACGGTCTTCACTGATTGAACACGAATAACATTTACATTTCCGGCATTTGGCAGACGCTCTTATCCAGAGCAACATACAAAAGCGTCTTTAAGTCTCTATCATTAAAAAAAAAACACACGTTCAATAGGTTACAGATTTAGGATACCATTAGCCTAAAACTGAGTTGGTGTTTTTTTTTTTTTTAAACATGTAACAATACATAAAAATGGGGAAAAATAGCTAAAGAAAATAGCTAAAGAAAAAGCTAGTTTAAGTGCTTCAGGAAAAGGTAGGTCTTCAGACGTTGTTTGAAGACGACCCGTGACTCTGCTGTACGGACATCTAGGGGAAGTTCATCCCACCACCTCGGTGCCAGAACAGAGAAGAGTCTAGATGAATACCTACCTTTTACCCTGAGAGATGGTGGGACCAGTCGGGCAGTGCTAGTGGACCTGAGGGAGCAAGGTGCAGTGTGAGGAGTAATAAGATCTTTGAGGTAAGATGGAGCTGGTCCATTCTTGGCTTTGTAGAAAAGCATCAGTGTTTTGAATACCAGAGGCCAGTGGAGGAGCAGCAGTGGGGTGGTGTGGGAGAACTTAGGCAGGTTGAAAACAAGCTGTGCAGCTGCATTTTGGATCATTTGCAGTGGACGAGTTGTATTCAGAGGAAGACCTGCCAGTAAAGAGTTGCAGTAGTCCAGTCTCGAAATAACCAGAGACTGAACAAGCACTTGAGTAGACTGTGTGGATAGAAATGGTCAAATCCTTCTGATGTTGTACAGAAGAAACCGACATGAGTGTGTCACATTAGTAACATGGGAGGAAAAGGACAGTTGATTGTCCATGGTTACCCCAAGGTTGTGAGCAGTGGCTGAAGGGGAGGTCATTGAGTTGTTCAGAGATAATGCAAGATCCTGGGGATGAATCACCTGGGATGACCAGCAGTTCAGTTTTGCTGGGATTGAGTTTCAGCTGATGAGCCGTCATCCAAGATGAAATGTTCGCCAGACATGCTGAGATCCGAGCAGAAGTTGTGGTATCTGAGGGAGGGAAGGAGAAGAATAGTTGGGTGTCATCAGCATAGCAGTGGTATGAAAAGCCATGTAAGGATATAACTTTGTCAAGAGAGTGAGTCTAGAGGGAGAAACAAAATCACCTTATTCACATGAATGGTGAAGTAAACTGCTTTATAGTGTGTGAGACATTACACATTACACATCTCCTTCATGGACTAAATTAGAGATAAAAACCTCACTGCAGGATTCTTAGTTTTTACTTCAGTCTTGTGGACCCCAACAATATAGAGTGGACACGTGTTTATTTTGACTAAACACCACAGAACAGTCGGCTTTGTTTGTGTTTCTCATTGCTTGAACATTGGTTTATTTCATTTGTTTAGATTAAATAAAGCAGTTTCATGATCAAAATCTGGACACACAGGTTTCCATGTTTTCATAGCGGATGAGGAGGCTCCATATCCTGGTATCTAGAGGGTTACATAATATTAATGTTATAAAGATGGTGAGTGCTGGTTTAATGGTCAGATATTCAGGAGCCCAGAATTTTGAAGTCATTAAATGTTTAAAGATGAAACTGAAACAAAGATGAAGATGTGTTGAAGAAAACCGCTCTGAGCCTCGAACATCTGATTGTCTTAGTGATTATTGCCTCAGTAATTTATTTCTGGTTTTTGCTTTGATCATATTTTTGATTTTCTCAATGTAAGTTTTAAGAAGAATAATTATTTATAATGTATTAACTTCTAAATGTCTTTATTTCCTATTTCTAATTCCTTTACTTTTTTTTATTTCTTATTTAATATTTTAGTGAATTTGAAGAGAACCAGAAGTTTAGATTTTATTGGAGAAATTATCTGAATGAAATCTTAATTATGAAAGACTTCATTTTTTTTGTTTGTTTATTAATTTATTTAAGATCTTGAAGTCTTAGAATGGTGGTTTAGTGGTTAATACTTTCGCCTCACAGCTCCAGCGTCCTGGGTTTGAGTCTCGCTCCTGCTCACTGTGTGTGTGGTGTTCTCCCTGCACTTGGTGGGTCTCCTCTGGGTGCTCTGGTTTCCTCCCACAGTCTTACATGTTGATTGGAGTCTCTAAATTGCCTGTAATGTGTGTGTGCCCTGCGATGGGTTGGCACTCTGTCCAGGGTGTATCCTGCCTTGATGACTGATGACGCTGATGACTGATGAGGCTCCCCGTGACCCGAGGATAGAATGAAATGAAAAAAGTCTTAGAACTGAAAGATGGTGTGGATTGTTATGTGAAAGTGAGGAAGTTGATCAGTTTTTTATAGTCACACTCCACTAGGTGGAGGTAGTGACTGAAACCTGGGACATTACACCAGTAATAAACAGACAGGAAGTAGCAGGAACTCTGTAGAATTCAGGAAATGATGAAGACATGCAGTGGTGTGGATCAGGAGACAGAACCAGACTGTAAACATAAAGAGAAATTCTCTCTGTCACTCAGAAAACCTCTTCCAAACTGTACAGAGGTAACGATCACACCACTGAGGAGATCTCTCACCCAGGAAGTGATGTAATAAATAAAAACAGGAAGCTCTAAGCTAAAGACAGCTCACAATCTCAAAATTTTTAATAAAATAAACTAAAATCAGCAGAGACTTAAACTTCCACACAGCGTTTATTTAATAACATGACAAACAGTTTCAGCTAAAAGATTTATTACAGACTAATTTAAAATTACAGTCTGATGAACAAACAAAACAACATCAAATATTCTGTTTAACCTTCTATATGTTTTTTTTTGCTTTTTTAATGATACTGTTGGACATTAATGTGTGAGATTAATGTGTGTGTGTGTGTGTGTGTTTTAATGTGTGATCATGGGTGTGAAGCCAGACAATAAACCTCTTTTTTTGGGATCATCTGGTCACCTGCAGAGAAACACAGTCTGATTACTGAATTATCTCATCACTCTCACACACAGCAATGCTGTCATTCTCTTCTTTTCTTTAATTAAATAACACACAGGGAAATAAATTACAATTACACCTTTCAACACTGAAAATAACAATATATGCTATATATTTACAAAAAAATATCATATTACATATACTTATATACGTATAGAAACTGATCAGCCATAACATTATGACCACTGAGAGGTAACATGAATAAGACTGATGATCTCCTCATCATGGCCCCTGTTAGTGGGTGGGATATATCAGGCAGCAAGTCAACATTTTGTCCTCAAAGTTGATGTTAGAAGCAGGAAAAATGGACAAGTGTAAGGATTTGAGTGAGTTTGACCAAAAGGACCAAATTGTGATGGCTAGATCACTGGATCAGAGCATCTCCAAAACTGCAGCTCTTGTGGGGTGTTCCCGGTCTGCAGTGGTCAGTATCTATCAAAAGTGGTCCAAGGAAGGAACAGTGGTGAACCGGTGACAGGGTCATGGGCAGTCAAGGCTCATTGATGCACGTGGGGAGTGAAGGCTGGCCCGTGTGATCCGATCCAACAGACGAGCTACTGTTGCTCAAACTGCTGAAGAAGTTAATGCTAGCTCTGACAGAAAGGGGTCAGAATACACAGTGCAGGACAGTTTGTTGTGTATGGGGCTGATAACCACAGACCAAGTCAGGGTGACCATGCTGACCCCTGTGCACCACCGAAAGCACCAAAAAAGCAACAATGGGCACATGGTCATCGGAACTGGACCACGGACCAATGGAAGAAGGTGTCCTGGTCTGATGAATCAGGTTTTCTTTTCCATCACGTGGATGGCCGGGTGCGTGTGCATCTCTCACCTGGGGAACACATGGCACCAGGATGCACTATGGGAAGAAGACGAGGTGGTGGAGGCAGTGTCCTGCTTTGGGCAATGTTCTGCTCGGAAACCTTGGGTCCTGCCGTCCATGTGAATGTTACTTTGACACGTACCACCTACCTAAGCATTGCTGTGTTCACACTGCACGATGGATCGGTTTCACCCTCCGTGACTTCACAATAGAAAGAATCGCCACCAACTCTGTCTGCTCCGCAAACTGCGTTTCACAACCAAATGTACGTGAGAAATAATAAGGAAATAACGCAAAATCACACGTGAGAACTGATGTGCCTGGTCAAGCAAATGTTTCTGCTTTATTTCTCTTTAATGGAATTATAAAGCTTATTTATTCTGATATAAATTATATTTAAGATGTTTTTGTCTGATAAAAACCTATAAACTGCCCTGTATCTCGCTCTCTCATTGGCTGTAGGTCATCACCGAGGAATTTTTCAGTCAGAACTCCTTTCACACTGCAGACTTTGAGTCCCAGGATTTTGAATCACTCATCAGCGATTCTCTCAGATCGCGTCTTTGGTAATTCACACTGCACGATTGTCACTCGCGTGCACGAGCTCCGATTTGCCTCCGATTTCAGGCATTTGTCTGCGATTTTGCTAAACCTGTCAGTGACTGAAAATTAGGGCTAAAATTGTGCAGTGTGAACAAGGCATAACATTAACCACAGACATTTCCTCTGTTCTTTCCTCCTGCTTCACACAATGCTTTAGGGTTTAGTGCAGAACATAAAACAGCACAAATAACCAGACACTACACTACTGAACACACTGCACTGTGCCTGAATTCCACCCAGACCCACTAGATCCAAACTGACCACTGCCGAGGCCAGACTCCCCAGCATTAGCCAGGAGACAGTATGTGTCCACCAGGGAATTGAGATACTCCTTCACCTGCAAAAAACTCACATTTTTACACTGACTTTTTTTTCCTACTTTTGTGATTATTTGTATTAATGAACCTCATGCATCTGCATCCAACCTCCAAGCATCTGCCTCGAGACTAAAGGAAGTGATTTATGGGAATTGATTTCACAACAAGGAAACAGTTGATTATTTTCCTGTAACATCACATGATGAAGTTTTGTATTTCTCCTACACCACAGTAATTTTCCAATGATTACAAATTTATTTATTAATATTTTGTACACATATAGCTACGTTGCTATGTTAACCTGTTTCTGTTCTCTGTGGTCACTGTGGCATAAGTTGTGAAAAAACAAAGCGTCATGCAGAGATGTGGAAGTTCACTGGTGTGAAAACCACAGAGACTGGTCCACAGATGTAGAAAATAAAAAAGGATATCATCCTTCAACACAACGAGTGTGTGAGTGTCTGTGAGAAAACACTACAGGACTGAACACTTGTTGGGTTTGACTGAACAAATCCTGATAATCCTCATTATTTTACCCAGAGAATATCAGGCTGTAGTGTGCAGTCAGACTTTACTGGATGTTTAACACTGAACTGTAGTCCTGATACCTGCCTTGTTTTTTACCTGTCTGGTTTTTCCCTGATTTCGTTTCCATTGCCTTTGTTGTGTGTGTCTGAGTCGGTGATGTTTGTCCGGTCTCCTGATTCATGACCGTCGAGTCTAGAACATAAAAGTAGATCAACATCTGAACTGGTCATGTTTGTGTCTGTTCCTTCACATTACATCAACATGCTTCTCATTAAAGAAATCAGGACCTTAACTGGATTTGTAGTTGGGCAGGTGATATGACAGAAATATCACAAATATCATGACTATCAAAGACATTGCAGAGGTGTGGACCGGACCTGGGTCTTCAGCAGGAGAACTTCTGTTCTACTCATGGTACACAGCTCCAGACCCAAAGGCAAGATAAAAATCAGACTGAGGATTTAATTAAGAGAATAACTAAAGCTAACTAACAGAGAAGTACACTAAGGAAAAAGGAAACAACTGGAAAACTGAACACACAAACCAAAACCATGAGACTGGGGACTCAAACACAAACTAGTACTGATTAACAAAGACTCAGCAAAGACTAACACAAAACAACAGGTATATACAGTATAGAGGAAGCAATCAGGAGAACCTGAGGGACACATGTGCATTGGGGTGGGGGTGGGGGGTACAGGATACAGGATCGGGGTGGACAAACACACGTGGAAACACAAAACATAAACTAAAGCACATGCTACAAAAACACAACAGTGACAGATAAAGTCCTGCTAGGTCCCCATCAGGTGGTCTGACAGGAAAATGTCCAAGCAGTCTATGACAACAGTGCTGATTGGTCAGAAGGTGTTATTATCAGCTCATGCACTGGGATGTGTAATTTTGATAACATAATAAATCATTGAGTAACAGATTTAACAGTACAGTAAACTTTTCTGTAGGAGATTCCAGTTCAAGTCCAAAAAATTATTCTTAAAAGTGTATCTGTATTCTGTACACAAATGGTTTTACTGTTAAACATTTAGGAAACGGTCACTGATATGGGACGTTAGCTGATGATAGAAAGCAGAAAGCTCAGTGAATTTATTCAATTCATCTACATACATCAGTTCCATGTGATAGTTTGTTTTCTCACATCCAACATGATTTCCTCTTATTCACTAATATTCTACTGCACTCTAGTCATGCTAAATTAGTCATGATAATTAGCATTAGACATACAAATTGCTAAGTGTGACTAGCGCTGCAGAATCTAGTAGTTACTCAGTGGTTTGACGTGTTATACAGAAGTGTTACAGTCTCACACGTCCTACACATACACTCATTAAAGATGGAAGTGAGAAATTTCATTGATTATTATTAAGTCTCTGTTATACACACTTTAGTGATGAATACAACATTATTTATTTATTTATTTATTTATTTATTTTTGTGAGAGGTTAGTTTCATAAAATGGCCGCCTCTGACTCCATTTCCCATCAGCCACCACCACTTCTAATCCTCTGACTCCTGATTAAACTCCAGTTTTCAGTTTCCTGCTGATTAGTTTGGTTATTTCTAACCTGCTGCTTGTTAAGTCTCTGGTGTGTGTTTGTGTTTCTCGTGGTTTTGTTTTGTTCATTTTATAAATTGTTTGTTTTGTTCTGAATTAAAATAATCTGCACTTGATTCAGTCTCGACGCCACTGATGTTTATTTTCAGATGATTTTACACAGGATTTATTTTTGCTTTCATATTTCCAGTGTGGTTTTAAACACAAACATGTTGAAATGTAACTTTACATGTTTTTCACACACGTGATTATGTTTAAAAAGTCTACAAGGTCTCTCATTCTCACCTGTAGTCCTGATACCTGAAGATCCTTCATCATCTTCTACACTGGTCATGAGAATGGTGTTTGGAGAAGCTCCATGTTCACTCTGAGTCACTCTGGTGCTGGTCACTCTTGCTGTAGTCGTCTGTGTGGACTGGTTCTTCTGTGTGGACTGGTTCTTCTGTGTGGACTGGTTCTTCTGTGTGGACTGGTTCTCCTCTCCTACTCTCTCTGTAGGAATATAACTGAGTGTGAATACATTATTGAGAATGAACAGATGATGTGTTCTGAACAGATACAGATATGAACTGGTATTGCTGTGTGACTGTGGACTGGAATCCTGCTGAACACAATACAATATTCACTCAAGTGGGACGACTTTTATGTGAGTGTTAGTGATCAGAGGACAAACTACACAAACCACCATCATTATTACTCAAATAATATTCATATCTGTTTAGATAAACACTTTATCTGTTTACTCTGAATGATTTTATCATGATGTATAACATGTAATGTAAAAATGTCTGTAAGTATCATGAGGTGATATTTGTGTCATCACACAGCCCTAATACACACAATCACATTACTACACTCTTATTCACTCTTATATTTCCAGTTTGGTTTTAATTCATGTACAAACTGAAATCCTCTAAAACTGAAGCACTGTTAGTCATATCAGCTTCATGTTTTAATCCACATTAACCACCAACATTAACCACAGACATTTCCTCTGTTCTTTCCTCCTGCTTCACACAATGCTTTAGGGTTTAGTGCAGAAAATAAAACAGCACAAATAACCAGACACTACACTACTGAACACACTGCATGTTCACACTCTGACTACACTTAGAACACTGCTGTTGTGTGTAATGTCTTACATTGTGTTTATTGCATTGTTCAGATGTGTGTATTATATTTTGTGCACTGCTGGTTTTTACACTACATTTTGTTGTGGTAGTGATTTCTGTGTGTGTGTGTGTGTGTGTCTGTGTGTGTGTGTGTGTGTGTGTGTCTGTGTGTGTGTGTGTTCTCAGTCTGTATTTCACTCTACTGTAGACTTACAATGACAATAAACCTCTCTAATCTAATCTCTATCAGAGAAAGATTCACAAACAGCTGTAACCATGGTAACATGTAATACACACACACACACATACACACACCTGTGTGAAAGGAGAACAATGCAAAATCACACAGTTATGGACATTACACCCACCTTTTAACGGAGTGACCGTCAGATTGACCACAGGAACAGTGTTACAGAAGTAAATCCCCGAGTCTGAGGGAGACACTCTCTTTATCAGCAGTGATAAATCACTTAACACACTGTATCTGTGATCTGGATCAGGTCTGTGTTTAACAGTGATGTCTCCATGTTCAGCAGTGAGGATGGAGCTTCTCCCTTCATCAAGACCTTTATCCCAAATCACTTTACCATCATTTTCACAGTAGAGAAACGTGTTATTCCCCTCTGTGAGACTCTGATTCAAGACGGCTGTAAAAACAAAAATACACACAGAAATGTGATCAGCAGAACATGACAAGAATATCACCATAGCAACCATCTTCAGATTTTACACAAAATTATAAATAATCATAAATACAAGACTCTTCATGTGCTTTACATCCTGATAATGTTGATGTTTATAATTCATAAAGTTTCCATTAATAATAACATCCATTAATTCCATTAATAACTACGGTGTGTGTGTGTGTGTTACATTAACATACTGAGTAACAGGGTGGTTTGATAAAGCAGAGTTACTGTTAGCAACCTGAAGTGGATTATTTTCCTGTAACCATTAATCCACGTCCCCAAGTGTTTTATTCCTTTTATACCCCAATTTTTATTTATTAAAGAATTACAGCTGACTTTCTCCATTTAAAGTTTCATGTTAATGTTGCAGAATATCAGAGAAATGAGTTACTTCCTGTTCTCACTAACATTACAGCAGCTATAATCAGTCAAATCCCTCAGAAAACTTCACCATAACCGTTCCACATGTTCTTTAATCTGTGATGGAGCTGTGAGTTCATTAACGATAACGTATCAGAATGAGAACATTGATCTAAACCTACATCAGTGGGAACGTGTGCTGTGTATAAAGTGTCTTGTGGTTTACTCACCGCTGTGAGCCGTGTGTACAGAGACACAGAGCAGGAGACAGGTTACAGAGAGAACCCTCATCATCTACTGTCTTTAGGAAACTGACCTGAGAGGGTTTGGGGTTGAGTTTTCAAACCAGTAAGAGGAAGTGACATCACACAGACTGCTGCACTGTGTCTAAAGAACAACATTCTGCTGGTGCTTCTGCTGAGCTTCATGTCTTATTTTTACATAAAGCTTTTAAATGATTTTTGTTTCCAGAATACAGAAAAAAACAAGATTTCAAAAAGTCAAAGTCAAAAGAAGCTTTACTGTCACTTTAACCATATATAGCTGATGCAGTACACAGTGAAGTGAAACAACGTTCCTCCTGGACCAGAGGTGCTACACAGAACACAAAGTACAGATGACCAAATGGACAAACATAGAGCTAAACTAAACTATTCCTGCAAGGTGCATTCTTTACAAACTAAACATACAACATAAGTGCACAAGACAGATGACAAGACAAGACACAACGCCAACTCAAAAAAAATAAAAAACAGTGTTAACAGTGGGTGCAAAGACAGATAGAAACAGGTTAGCACAGTGAATATATTTGTAGAAGTAACAAAGTAATTTAAGTTAGAACAGATCTATTTAGTTAAAGTGGCCAAGTGAACAGTTATAAATATTTAAAAGTATTTATAAAATATTTAAAGTTGAAACAAGATCAATTTAAAAGTGACCTATGCATGTATACAGGACAAATTTTGTACGTGTGTGTGTGTGTGTGTGTGTCTGTGTCCAGCTCACTTCAGTTCTCTGTTCAGATACCTGATTGCCTGAGGGAAGAAACTGTTTAACAGTCTGGTTGTGAGGGTCTGAATGCTTCAGTACCTCTTTCTAGATGGCGGGAGGGTGAAAAGTGTGTGAGGGGTGTGTGGGGTGTGTAAGAGTGTGTGTGAGGGGTGTGTGGGGTGTGTAAGAGTGTGTGTGAGGGGTGTGTGGGGTGTGTAAGAGTGTGTGAGGGGTGTGTGGGGTGTGTAAGAGTGTGTGAGGGGTGTGTGGGGTGTGTAAGAGTGTGTGTGAGGGGCGTGTGTGTGTGAGGGGTGTGTGGGGTGTGTAAGAGTGTGTGTGAGGGGTGTGTGTGTATGAGGGGTGTGTAAGAGTGTGTTTGAGGGGTGTGTGTGTGTGAGGGGTGTGTGTGTGTGAGGGGTGTGTAAGAGTGTGTGTGAGGGGTGTGTGTGTGTGAGGGGTGTGAGTGTGTGAGGGGTGTATGGGGTGTGTAAGAGTGTGTGTGAGGGGTGTGTAAGAGTGTGTGTGAGGGGTGTGTGGGGTGTGTAAGAGTGTGTGTGAGGGGTGTGTGTGTGTGAGGGGTGTGTAAGAGTGTGTGTGAGGGGTGTGTGTGAGGGGTGTATGGGGTGTGTAAGAGTGTGTGTGAGGGGTGTGTGTGTGTGAGGGGTGTATGGGGTGTGTAAGAGTGTGTGTGTGGGGTGTGTGTGTGTGAGGGGTGTATGGGGTGTGTAAGAGTGTGTGTGAGGGGTGTGTGTGTGTGAGGGGTGTATGGGGTGTGTAAGAGTGTGTGTGAGGGGTGTGTGTGTGTGAGGGGTGTGTAAGAGTGTGTGTGAGGGGTGTATGGGGTGTGTAAGAGTGTGTGTGAGGGGTGTGTGTGTGTGAGGGGTGTATGGGGTGTGTAAGAGTGTGTGTGAGGGGTGTGTGTGAGGGGTGTATGGGGTGTGTAAGAGTGTGTGTGAGGGGGTGTGTGTGTGTGAGGGGTGTATGGGGTGTGTAAGAGTGTGTGTGAGGTGTGTGTGTGTGTGAGGGGTGTATGGGGTGTGTAAGAGTGTGTGTATGGGGTGTGTAAGAGTGTGTGTGAGGGGTGTGTAAGAGTGTGTGTGAGGAGTGTGTGGGGTGTGTAAGAGTGTGTGTGTGGGGTGTGTAAGAGTGTGTGTGAGGGGTGTGTGTGAGGGGTGTGTGTGTGTGAGGGGTGTATGGGGTGTGTAAGAGTGTGTGTGTGGGGTGTGTAAGAGTGTGTGTGAGGGGTGTGTGGGGTGTGTAAGAGTGTGTGTGAGGGTGTGTGGGGTGTGTAAGAGTGTGTGTGAGGGGTGTGTGGGGTGTGTAAGAGTGTGTGAGGGGTGTGTGGGGTGTGTAAGAGTGTGTGTGAGGGGTGTGTGTGTGTGAGGGGTGTGTGGGGTGTGTAAGAGTGTGTGTGAGGGGTGTGTGTGTGTGAGGGGTGTGAGGGGTGTGTAAGAGTGTGTGTGAGGGTTGTGTGTGTGTGAGGGGTGTGTGTGTGTGAGGGGTGTGTAAGAGTGTGTGTGAGGGGTGTGTGTGTGTGAGGGGTGTGTAAGAGTGTGTGTGAGGGGTGTGTGTGTGTGAGGGGTGTGAGTGTGTGAGGGGTGTATGGGGTGTGTAAGAGTGTGTGTGAGGGGTGTGTAAGAGTGTGTGTGAGGGGTGTGTGGGGTGTGTAAGAGTGTGTGTGAGGGGTGTGTGTGTGTGAGGGGGTGTGTAAGAGTGTGTGTGAGGGGTGTGTGTGAGGGGTGTATGGGGTGTGTAAGAGTGTGTGTGAGGGGTGTATGGGGTGTGTAAGAGTGTGTGTGTGGGGTGTGTGTGTGTGAGGGGTGTATGGGGTGTGTAAGAGTGTGTGTGAGGGGTGTGTGTGTGTGTGGGGTGTATGGGGTGTGTAAGAGTGTGTGTGAGGGGTGTGTGTGTGTGAGGGGTGTGTAAGAGTGTGTGTGAGGGGTGTATGGGGTGTGTAAGAGTGTGTGTGAGGGGTGTGTGTGTGTGAGGGGTGTATGGGGTGTGTAAGAGTGTGTGTGAGGGGTGTGTGGGAGGGGTGTATGGGGTGTGTAAGAGTGTGTGTGAGGGGTGTGTGTGTGTGAGGGGTGTATGGGGTGTGTAAGAGTGTGTGTGCGTGTGTGTGTGTGTGTGTGAGGGGTGTGTGGGGTGTGTAAGAGTGTGTGTGAGGGGTGTGTAAGAGTGTGTGGTGAGGAGTGTGTGGGGTGTGTAAGAGTGTGTGTGTGGGGTGTGTAAGAGTGTGTGTGAGGGGTGTGTGTGAGGGGTGTGTGTGTGTGAGGGGTGTATGGGGGTGTGTAAGAGTGTGTGTGAGGGGTGTGTAAGAGTGTGTGTGAGGGGTGTGTGGGGTGTGTAAGAGTGTGTGTGAGGGGTGTGTGGGGTGTGTAAGAGTGTGTGTGAGGGGTGTGTGGGGTGTGTAAGAGTGTGTGTGAAGGGGTGTGTGGGGTGTGTAAGAGTGTGTGTGAGGGATGTGTAAGAGTGTGTGTGAGGGTGTGTGGGGTGTGTAAGAGTGTGTGTGAGGGATGTGTAAGAGTGTGTGTGAGGGGTGTGTGGGTGTGTAAGAGTGTGTGTGAGTGAGTGTGTGTGTGAGGGGTGTGTGTGGTGTGTAAGAGTGTGTGTGAGGGGTGTGTAAGAGTGTGTGTGAGGGGTGTGTGTGTGTGAGGGGTGTGTGGGGTGTGTAAGAGTGTGTGTGAGGGGTGTGTAAGAGTGTGTGTGAGGGGTGTGTGGGGTGTGTAAGAGTGTGTGTGAGGGATGTGTAAGAGTGTGTGTGAGGGGTGTGTGGGGTGTGTAAGAGTGTGTGTGAGGGGTGTGTAAGAGTGTGTGTGAGGGGTGTGTGGGGTGTGTAAGAGTGTGTGAGAGGGGTGTGTAAGAGTGTGTGTGAGGGGTGTGTAAGAGTGTGTGTGAGGGGTGTGTGGGGTGTGTAAGAGTGTGTGTGAGGGATGTGTAAGAGTGTGTGTGAGGGTGTGTGGGGTGTGTAAGAGTGTGTGTGAGGGATGTGTAAGAGTGTGTGTGAGGGGTGTGTGGGGTGTGTAAGAGTGTGTGTGAGGTATGTGTATGAGGTGAGTGTGAGGGGTGTGTGGGATCATCCACAATGCTGTTGGCTTTGCAGATGCAGCGTGTGGAGTAAATGTCTGTGATAGAGGGGAGAGAGACTCTGATGATCTTCTCAGCTGTCCTCACTATCCCCTGAAGGGTCTTGTGATCTGAGACGGTCCAGTTCCCAAACCAGGCAGTGATGCAGCTGCTCAGGACGCTCTCCATGGTCCCTCTGTAGAACACAGTCAGGATGGGGGGAGGGAGATGGGCGTTCCTCAGCCTCCTCAGGAAGTAGAGTCGCTGCTGGGCTTTCTTGGTGATGGAGCTGGTGTTGAGTGACCAGGTGAGGTCCTCCGCCAGATGAACACCAAGGAATTTGGTGCTCTTGACAATCTCCACGATGGACCCATCGATGTTCAGTGGAGAATGGTCACTCTGTGCTCTCCTGAAGTCAACAACCATCTCTTTCGTGTGGTGGTGCTGGAGATGCTGTTCCCGATCCGGATTGACTGAGGTCTCATTCATTACTAAGAATCACTAAGAAGATCTCTTTCACTGTTTATTCACCATTTTGGTGTTTCAGTTCTCTGACGTTTTGTGGGCGTGGTCTTGAACACACGTTCAAAAATTCATTCGAGTCCGGTGTTCAGTGGAGTCTCAGATCCAGCAGCTTTAAAAGGACAGACAAAACTCACGCATGGCTTATTCACTGGTTTTTACTAACCAACAACTCCCACCATTGCGACCCTCAGATACAGACCAAAAAGGGGCGTGGCATAACAACCAAAATCACTCAGCACATCTATTACACTCCTCCCCTTTAAGATTTTAACCTATTTCCCTCCAATAAACATCTAAGCAAAAAAATTTTTTTTTTTATTTCCCCTTTCCTTTGTGCAACAGGGAAATCACAATGGCTATCAAAAAATGTAAGGTACCAAGATTACAAAACTATACAACAGCTGTTCCTTTAAACATAAACATTAGCACAGAACACATAATGGAACTTATAAATCCAGCCTTTTTGGAGCAGTACGGATTCTCTGCAGGTATCTACAAACATTTTCCTCAGAAAGTATTCCACTCATTGGATCTGATGCTATCAAGTTCCCTGTGTTTCCAGGGGTCTCAGGCTCAGTGGTTTGCATTGAACGGACACTGACCCAAGGAAGGTTCCGTGGTCCACTATCATCATCCGTGGCACCTGAAAACGGACTCTCTAATCCACCATGCAAGATAAATCTTTTGTAGCGTTTCCTGGCAACATATAGTCCACATGTACCATGTGCCTTCTCTGATCTTCTTGTACAAGATAACTTACAGGACCCTTTCACTCGATCGCAGTTGCGTTCAACCATTTCTCCTGCACTGGTTCTTCTTCCTCAAAGGATCTTAGCCCTTTTTCCCCTCGATCATGCTGTTTTTTTTTTTGTTCCAGCTGCTTTCCTTGGCTTTAACAGTAAAAAATGTGTTCGGATTTGACATTTAAGGAACAACTCTGCTGGCGTTTTTCCTGTGATGGTATGGGGTGTACTATGGTACATTATCAAGAAATTTGCCAATCTGTCGTTTAGTAAGAGCATCTGCTTACTTTGTTTTTCCAAAACACCCTTCAGAAGTGATTGTTTCAGTATCTGAACTGATCTTTCTGCAGCACCATTTGAGGCTGGGTGGTAGGCAGGAGCTCGTGTATGTTTTATTTCATTCCCCTTTAGGAAATCGGTAAACTCAGCAGATATCGGAGACCACTTCCTCCGGTAACCCATAAGCTGCAAACAATCCTCGGAGTGCCTCAGTGGTGAGTGCTGAGGTAATTGATGACATCTGCACCACCTCTAACCATTTTGAATGATTTTCAATCACTGCTAGAAAAAACTGTTTGTCTTTTTCAGCAAAATCAATGTGGGTTCTCTGCCATGGCCACTCCGGCTATCTCCATGGGTAAAGGGGTGCCCCAGCAGGTGACTTTTGATCCACCAGACAGCAGTTACATCTGCGCACTTTCTCTTCAATGCAGCTATATAATCCTGGTCACCTCAGATAGCTACGAGTGAGAGCCTTCATGTGGCAGATTCCAGCTCATGGTGTAGCTCTTGTATGGTATTTGGGTGGAATTATAACACGCATCCCCACAACACACATCCTTGATCCTCTGACAATTCATGTCTGCACATGAAGTATTGTTTCAGTCTCTCCTCTGACACATAATTGGGCCAGCCATTTACAGTATAATTTCACACTTTGCATAGTGTGGGATCTTTCTGTGTTGCTTTGGCTATGTCCTTTGCAGATACAGGTAGCTCATCCACCTGGGAAAAATAGAACACACTTCCTTCTTCCCCAGTACCATCTTTACCCACAATAGGCAGTCTGGACATTGCATCAGCATTTATGTGGTCCATAAATATATTTATGGAACTTTTTAACTCCATAGATGATTCACATTCTATTTGAGCATACTTTTTTCAGCCTCAGTCAGTGTGTGAGATGCAAATGCTATGGGACGCTCTTCTCCATTTTCCATAATGTGTGAGATCACAGCACCCATGCCATGAGGTGAGGCATCACATGCCAATTTCAGAGGTCAGTTGCCATCATAGTGCACAAGCGCTATACTACTGAGCAGCAGTTGTTTTGCCTCCTAAAAAGCCATATCACAAGCAGCAATCCAGTTCCGTGGTTGCTTTTGTTTAAGCAAATTATGTAAAGGCTGAAGCCCACTGGAAAGATTTGGTAAGAATTGAACATAATAATTTAGGAGGTCCAAGAAAGACCGTAGCTCAGTGACATTGTTTGGTTTTGGGGCCTTTTCATTAGTGGGGTGCAACCCTTCTTTGTCAATACGGTGCCCCAGATACTCAACGCTGTGTTGCATGAACTGACACTTGGCAAGATATACTATTCCATACTTCTCCAGTCTGGTAAGAACTTCTTCCAGTGATATGCTCCTCTTTTGAGCTGGCAGTGACAAGAATGTCATCCAGGAAACATGTGACATGATCTAGCCCTTGCAGGATTTGATCCATGACAGCCTGGAAAATAGAAGGCACACTGGCCACTCCATAGCTCAGATGATGGTACTTGTACAGGTATTAATGGTGAGGTATTTCTCTGAGTGCTGGTCCAACTCCATGGAGGTCACAATCTCGTGTTGAATTTGTGTTGCATTGACTCTGAAATCAGTCCACTCACAAATCTGTCTCTGAGCGCATCATTCAAATACTATCCAAATTCACAGTTCACAGACAGTTGTCTCAAAGCCACAACGTAATCTGCCAGATACATCCTCCTTTTGGTTGCACTTCTGAAACCTTAGACGCACTAGATTCTTTAACACTCCATATGTCTCCGCCCTGATAACAGAGAGAAACACCCTAACCTTTTTCTCATTTGTGTTGTTTGCCAACAGCCACTGTTCAAAATGTTCCACATATGATTCAAAATCCCCTTTGATTCTTTGTACTCATCCACATGGCCAAACTGCATCACCGCCATGTTGACTACTCCGTTAGCAGGCCTTGTTCCTTTTTTTTTTTTTTTACTTATGACAAGTGCAGCAAAGTGTCTAACAGCAACTAACAGTCTCTAAAAGTTCTTTGAATCCTCATCGCCACTATAATATATTTTTGTAGGAGGCCGATTTAGGAAAAAGGAAAGACAAAACTCGACTAATTCACTGCTTTTTACTAACAAACAACTCTCACCATTGTGACCCTCAGATACAGACCAAAAAGGGGCGTGGCATAACAACCAAAATCACTCAGCACATCTATTACCAACTGGGATTAAAATGGTCTCTAGTTTATAAAACATCAACCAACAGCGCCATCTAGTGGAATCTCCAAGGAATTTGTCAGTCATGAAGTTACTGTAATAATATAATATTAACATTATAAAACATGGAGAGTGCTGGATTAATGGTGCAGATTAAACACAATGTGTATATTATTGAACATTATAATAGATTCAGTAATAAATGTTTTATGTACTAATTCAGTAACTCAATATTTTAATTTAAATGTTCCTGTATGGAGTGTATTTGGTGTTGCTCAGTAATGTCTGGATCTTAAACTCCAATGTTTATACTTTGTATGTTAATGTGTTCTCATGTTCTAGAAACTTCCATCCAATAGAATGTTTAATGTGGGATGATTGACGGAACGGGTTGGGCAAATCCCAAGTTGGACTATTCCCTAATAAAAGTTGAGTGGGCGGGAAAAAGGGAGAAGTGGGAAACAGAGAAGTGTGTGATGTTGGGGAGAGGGAAAAGCATGTTTTTTTGCCTGGGCTAAAAAGTTTGTTAGAAGCAATGGTATTTTAGTTATTTTTCCTAAATACTGCTTTAAAATTCTTTAATGCGAGAGTTTAAGTATTTATGGACTGTTTCCAGAGGATTGTGATCACAAACTGTGACACGTTAGCAGACATTCTGTTAGAAACTTCACGGATGCTAATGGCTACACTAAGGGGGAGTTCCCACACCTGTGCATGGACCATGTGTGATGTCTTTATTTTTCTCCCTTTTATTGATTATCATCATCATCATCATCATCTCTCGGGACATCATCATCATCATCATCATCTCTCGGGACATCATCATCATCTCTCGGGACATCATCATCATCATCTCTTGGGACGGTCTTCACTGATTGAACACGAATAACATTTACATTTCCGGCATTTGGCAGACGCTCTTATCCAGAGCAACATACAAAAGCGTCTTTAAGTCTCTATCATTAAAAAAAAAACACACGTTCAATAGGTTACAGATTTAGGATACCATTAGCCTAAAACTGAGTTGGTGTTTTTTTTTTTTTAAACATGTAACAATACATAAAAATGGGGAAAAATAGCTAAAGAAAATAGCTAAAGAAAAAGCTAGTTTAAGTGCTTCAGGAAAAGGTAGGTCTTCAGACGTTGTTTGAAGACGACCCGTGACTCTGCTGTACGGACATCTAGGGGAAGTTCATCCCACCACCTCGGTGCCAGAACAGAGAAGAGTCTAGATGAATACCTACCTTTTACCCTGAGAGATGGTGGGACCAGTCGGGCAGTGCTAGTGGACCTGAGGGAGCAAGGTGCAGTGTGAGGAGTAATAAGATCTTTGAGGTAAGATGGAGCTGGTCCATTCTTGGCTTTGTAGAAAAGCATCAGTGTTTTGAATACCAGAGGCCAGTGGAGGAGCAGCAGTGGGGTGGTGTGGGAGAACTTAGGCAGGTTGAAAACAAGCTGTGCAGCTGCATTTTGGATCATTTGCAGTGGACGAGTTGTATTCAGAGGAAGACCTGCCAGTAAAGAGTTGCAGTAGTCCAGTCTCGAAATAACCAGAGACTGAACAAGCACTTGAGTAGACTGTGTGGATAGAAATGGTCAAATCCTTCTGATGTTGTACAGAAGAAACCGACATGAGTGTGTCACATTAGTAACATGGGAGGAAAAGGACAGTTGATTGTCCATGGTTACCCCAAGGTTGTGAGCAGTGGCTGAAGGGGAGGTCATTGAGTTGTTCAGAGATAATGCAAGATCCTGGGGATGAATCACCTGGGATGACCAGCAGTTCAGTTTTGCTGGGATTGAGTTTCAGCTGATGAGCCGTCATCCAAGATGAAATGTTCGCCAGACATGCTGAGATCCGAGCAGAAGTTGTGGTATCTGAGGGAGGGAAGGAGAAGAATAGTTGGGTGTCATCAGCATAGCAGTGGTATGAAAAGCCATGTAAGGATATAACTTTGTCAAGAGAGTGAGTCTAGAGGGAGAAACAAAATCACCTTATTCACATGAATGGTGAAGTAAACTGCTTTATAGTGTGTGAGACATTACACATTACACATCTCCTTCATGGACTAAATTAGAGATAAAAACCTCACTGCAGGATTCTTAGTTTTTACTTCAGTCTTGTGGACCCCAACAATATAGAGTGGACACGTGTTTATTTTGACTAAACACCACAGAACAGTCGGCTTTGTTTGTGTTTCTCATTGCTTGAACATTGGTTTATTTCATTTGTTTAGATTAAATAAAGCAGTTTCATGATCAAAATCTGGACACACAGGTTTCCATGTTTTCATAGCGGATGAGGAGGCTCCATATCCTGGTATCTAGAGGGTTACATAATATTAATGTTATAAAGATGGTGAGTGCTGGTTTAATGGTCAGATATTCAGGAGCCCAGAATTTTGAAGTCATTAAATGTTTAAAGATGAAACTGAAACAAAGATGAAGATGTGTTGAAGAAAACCGCTCTGAGCCTCGAACATCTGATTGTCTTAGTGATTATTGCCTCAGTAATTTATTTCTGGTTTTTGCTTTGATCATATTTTTGATTTTCTCAATGTAAGTTTTAAGAAGAATAATTATTTATAATGTATTAACTTCTAAATGTCTTTATTTCCTATTTCTAATTCCTTTACTTTTTTTTATTTCTTATTTAATATTTTAGTGAATTTGAAGAGAACCAGAAGTTTAGATTTTATTGGAGAAATTATCTGAATGAAATCTTAATTATGAAAGACTTCATTTTTTTTGTTTGTTTATTAATTTATTTAAGATCTTGAAGTCTTAGAATGGTGGTTTAGTGGTTAATACTTTCGCCTCACAGCTCCAGCGTCCTGGGTTTGAGTCTCGCTCCTGCTCACTGTGTGTGTGGTGTTCTCCCTGCACTTGGTGGGTCTCCTCTGGGTGCTCTGGTTTCCTCCCACAGTCTTACATGTTGATTGGAGTCTCTAAATTGCCTGTAATGTGTGTGTGCCCTGCGATGGGTTGGCACTCTGTCCAGGGTGTATCCTGCCTTGATGACTGATGACGCTGATGACTGATGAGGCTCCCCGTGACCCGAGGATAGAATGAAATGAAAAAAGTCTTAGAACTGAAAGATGGTGTGGATTGTTATGTGAAAGTGAGGAAGTTGATCAGTTTTTTATAGTCACACTCCACTAGGTGGAGGTAGTGACTGAAACCTGGGACATTACACCAGTAATAAACAGACAGGAAGTAGCAGGAACTCTGTAGAATTCAGGAAATGATGAAGACATGCAGTGGTGTGGATCAGGAGACAGAACCAGACTGTAAACATAAAGAGAAATTCTCTCTGTCACTCAGAAAACCTCTTCCAAACTGTACAGAGGTAACGATCACACCACTGAGGAGATCTCTCACCCAGGAAGTGATGTAATAAATAAAAACAGGAAGCTCTAAGCTAAAGACAGCTCACAATCTCAGAATTTTTAATAAAATAAACTAAAATCAGCAGAGACTTAAACTTCCACACAGCGTTTATTTAATAACATGACAAACAGTTTCAGCTAAAAGATTTATTACAGACTAATTTAAAATTACAGTCTGATGAACAAACAAAACAACATCAAATATTCTGTTTAACCTTCTATATGTTTTTTTTTGCTTTTTTAATGATACTGTTGGACATTAATGTGTGAGATTAATGTGTGTGTGTGTGTGTGTGTTTTAATGTGTGATCATGGGTGTGAAGCCAGACAATAAACCTCTTTTTTTGGGATCATCTGGTCACCTGCAGAGAAACACAGTCTGATTACTGAATTATCTCATCACTCTCACACACAGCAATGCTGTCATTCTCTTCTTTTCTTTAATTAAATAACACACAGGGAAATAAATTACAATTACACCTTTCAACACTGAAAATAACAATATATGCTATATATTTACAAAAAAATATCATATTACATATACTTATATACGTATAGAAACTGATCAGCCATAACATTATGACCACTGAGAGGTAACATGAATAAGACTGATGATCTCCTCATCATGGCCCCTGTTAGTGGGTGGGATATATCAGGCAGCAAGTCAACATTTTGTCCTCAAAGTTGATGTTAGAAGCAGGAAAAATGGACAAGTGTAAGGATTTGAGTGAGTTTGACCAAAAGGACCAAATTGTGATGGCTAGATCACTGGATCAGAGCATCTCCAAAACTGCAGCTCTTGTGGGGTGTTCCCGGTCTGCAGTGGTCAGTATCTATCAAAAGTGGTCCAAGGAAGGAACAGTGGTGAACCGGTGACAGGGTCATGGGCAGTCAAGGCTCATTGATGCACGTGGGAAGTGAAGGCTGGCCCGTGTGATCCAATCCAACAGACGAGCTACTGTTGCTCAAACTGCTGAAGAAGTTAATGCTAGCTCTGACAGAAAGGGGTCAGAATACACAGTGCAGGACAGTTTGTTGTGTATGGGGCTGATAACCACAGACCAAGTCAGGGTGACCATGCTGACCCCTGTGCACCACCGAAAGCACCAAAAAAGCAACAATGGGCACATGGTCATCGGAACTGGACCACGGACCAATGGAAGAAGGTGTCCTGGTCTGATGAATCAGGTTTTCTTTTCCATCACGTGGATGGCCGGGTGCGTGTGCATCTCTCACCTGGGGAACACATGGCACCAGGATGCACTATGGGAAGAAGACGAGGTGGTGGAGGCAGTGTCCTGCTTTGGGCAATGTTCTGCTCGGAAACCTTGGGTCCTGCCGTCCATGTGAATGTTACTTTGACACGTACCACCTACCTAAGCATTGCTGTGTTCACACTGCACGATGGATCGGTTTCACCCTCCGTGACTTCACAATAGAAAGAATCGCCACCAACTCTGTCTGCTCCGCAAACTGCGTTTCACAACCAAATGTACGTGAGAAATAATAAGGAAATAACGCAAAATCACACGTGAGAACTGATGTGCCTGGTCAAGCAAATGTTTCTGCTTTATTTCTCTTTAATGGAATTATAAAGCTTATTTATTCTGATATAAATTATATTTAAGATGTTTTTGTCTGATAAAAACCTATAAACTGCCCTGTATCTCGCTCTCTCATTGGCTGTAGGTCATCACCGAGGAATTTTTCAGTCAGAACTCCTTTCACACTGCAGACTTTGAGTCCCAGGATTTTGAATCACTCATCAGCGATTCTCTCAGATCGCGTCTTTGGTAATTCACACTGCACGATTGTCACTCGCGTGCACGAGCTCCGATTTGCCTCCGATTTCAGGCATTTGTCTGCGATTTTGCTAAACCTGTCAGTGACTGAAAATTAGGGCTAAAATTGTGCAGTGTGAACAAGGCATAACATTAACCACAGACATTTCCTCTGTTCTTTCCTCCTGCTTCACACAATGCTTTAGGGTTTAGTGCAGAAAATAAAACAGCACAAATAACCAGACACTACACTACTGAACACACTGCACTGTGCCTGAATTCCACCCAGACCCACTAGATCCAAACTGACCACTGCCGAGGCCAGACTCCCCAGCATTAGCCAGGAGACAGTATGTGTCCACCAGGGAATTGAGATACTCCTTCACCTGCAAAAAACTCACATTTTTACACTGACTTTTTTTTCCTACTTTTGTGATTATTTGTATTAATGAACCTCATGCATCTGCATCCAACCTCCAAGCATCTGCCTCGAGACTAAAGGAAGTGATTTATGGGAATTGATTTCACAACAAGGAAACAGTTGATTATTTTCCTGTAACATCACATGATGAAGTTTTGTATTTCTCCTACACCACAGTAATTTTCCAATGATTACAAATTTATTTATTAATATTTTGTACACATATAGCTACGTTGCTATGTTAACCTGTTTCTGTTCTCTGTGGTCACTGTGGCATAAGTTGTGAAAAAACAAAGCGTCATGCAGAGATGTGGAAGTTCACTGGTGTGAAAACCACAGAGACTGGTCCACAGATGTAGAAAATAAAAAAGGATATCATCCTTCAACACAACGAGTGTGTGAGTGTCTGTGAGAAAACACTACAGGACTGAACACTTGTTGGGTTTGACTGAACAAATCCTGATAATCCTCATTATTTTACCCAGAGAATATCAGGCTGTAGTGTGCAGTCAGACTTTACTGGATGTTTAACACTGAACTGTAGTCCTGATACCTGCCTTGTTTTTTACCTGTCTGGTTTTTCCCTGATTTCGTTTCCATTGCCTTTGTTGTGTGTGTCTGAGTCGGTGATGTTTGTCCGGTCTCCTGATTCATGACCGTCGAGTCTAGAACATAAAAGTAGATCAACATCTGAACTGGTCATGTTTGTGTCTGTTCCTTCACATTACATCAACATGCTTCTCATTAAAGAAATCAGGACCTTAACTGGATTTGTAGTTGGGCAGGTGATATGACAGAAATATCACAAATATCATGACTATCAAAGACATTGCAGAGGTGTGGACCGGACCTGGGTCTTCAGCAGGAGAACTTCTGTTCTACTCATGGTACACAGCTCCAGACCCAAAGGCAAGATAAAAATCAGACTGAGGATTTAATTAAGAGAATAACTAAAGCTAACTAACAGAGAAGTACACTAAGGAAAAAGGAAACAACTGGAAAACTGAACACACAAACCAAAACCATGAGACTGGGGACTCAAACACAAACTAGTACTGATTAACAAAGACTCAGCAAAGACTAACACAAAACAACAGGTATATACAGTATAGAGGAAGCAATCAGGAGAACCTGAGGGACACATGTGCATTGGGGTGGGGGTGGGGGGTACAGGATACAGGATCGGGGTGGACAAACACACGTGGAAACACAAAACATAAACTAAAGCACATGCTACAAAAACACAACAGTGACAGATAAAGTCCTGCTAGGTCCCCATCAGGTGGTCTGACAGGAAAATGTCCAAGCAGTCTATGACAACAGTGCTGATTGGTCAGAAGGTGTTATTATCAGCTCATGCACTGGGATGTGTAATTTTGATAACATAATAAATCATTGAGTAACAGATTTAACAGTACAGTAAACTTTTCTGTAGGAGATTCCAGTTCAAGTCCAAAAAATTATTCTTAAAAGTGTATCTGTATTCTGTACACAAATGGTTTTACTGTTAAACATTTAGGAAACGGTCACTGATATGGGACGTTAGCTGATGATAGAAAGCAGAAAGCTCAGTGAATTTATTCAATTCATCTACATACATCAGTTCCATGTGATAGTTTGTTTTCTCACATCCAACATGATTTCCTCTTATTCACTAATATTCTACTGCACTCTAGTCATGCTAAATTAGTCATGATAATTAGCATTAGACATACAAATTGCTAAGTGTGACTAGCGCTGCAGAATCTAGTAGTTACTCAGTGGTTTGACGTGTTATACAGAAGTTTTACAGTCTCACACGTCCTACACATACACTCATTAAAGATGGAAGTGAGAAATTTCATTGATTATTATTAAGTCTCTGTTATACACACTTTAGTGATGAATACAACATTATTTATTTATTTATTTATTTATTTATTTTTGTGAGAGGTTAGTTTCATAAAATGGCCGCCTCTGACTCCATTTCCCATCAGCCACCACCACTTCTAAACCTCTGACTCCTGATTAAACTCCAGTTTTCAGTTTCCTGCTGATTAGTTTGGTTATTTCTAACCTGCTGCTTGTTAAGTCTCTGGTGTGTGTTTGTGTTTCTCGTGGTTTTGTTTTGTTCATTTTATAAATTGTTTGTTTTGTTCTGAATTAAAATAATCTGCACTTGATTCAGTCTCGACGCCACTGATGTTTATTTTCAGATGATTTTACACAGGATTTATTTTTGCTTTCATATTTCCAGTGTGGTTTTAAACACAAACATGTTGAAATGTAACTTTACATGTTTTTCACACACGTGATTATGTTTAAAAAGTCTACAAGGTCTCTCATTCTCACCTGTAGTCCTGATACCTGAAGATCCTTCATCATCTTCTACACTGGTCATGAGAATGGTGTTTGGAGAAGCTCCATGTTCACTCTGAGTCACTCTGGTGCTGGTCACTCTTGCTGTAGTCGTCTGTGTGGACTGGTTCTTCTGTGTGGACTGGTTCTTCTGTGTGGACTGGTTCTTCTGTGTGGACTGGTTCTTCTGTGTGGACTGGTTCTCCTCTCCTACTCTCTCTGTAGGAATATAACTGAGTGTGAATACATTATTGAGAATGAACAGATGATGTGTTCTGAACAGATACAGATATGAACTGGTATTGCTGTGTGACTGTGGACTGGAATCCTGCTGAACACAATACAATATTCACTCAAGTGGGACGACTTTTATGTGAGTGTTAGTGATCAGAGGACAAACTACACAAACCACCATCATTATTACTCAAATAATATTCATATCTGTTTAGATAAACACTTTATCTGTTTACTCTGAATGATTTTATCATGATGTATAACATGTAATGTAAAAATGTCTGTAAGTATCATGAGGTGATATTTGTGTCATCACACAGCCCTAATACACACAATCACATTACTACACTCTTATTCACTCTTATATTTCCAGTTTGGTTTTAATTCATGTACAAACTGAAATCCTCTAAAACTGAAGCACTGTTAGTCATATCAGCTTCATGTTTTAATCCACATTAACCACCAACATTAACCACAGACATTTCCTCTGTTCTTTCCTCCTGCTTCACACAATGCTTTAGGGTTTAGTGCAGAAAATAAAACAGCACAAATAACCAGACACTACACTACTGAACACACTGCATGTTCACACTCTGACTACACTTAGAACACTGCTGTTGTGTGTAATGTCTTACATTGTGTTTATTGCATTGTTCAGATGTGTGTATTATATTTTGTGCACTGCTGGTTTTTACACTACATTTTGTTGTGGTAGTGATTTCTGTGTGTGTGTGTGTGTGTGTCTGTGTGTGTGTGTGTGTGTGTCTGTGTGTGTGTGTGTTCTCAGTCTGTATTTCACTCTACTGTAGACTTACAATGACAATAAACCTCTCTAATCTAATCTCTATCAGAGAAAGATTCACAAACAGCTGTAACCATGGTAACATGTAATACACACACACACACATACACACACCTGTGTGAAAGGAGAACAATGCAAAATCACACAGTTATGGACATTACACCCACCTTTTAACGGAGTGACCGTCAGATTGACCACAGGAACAGTGTTACAGAAGTAAATCCCCGAGTCTGAGGGAGACACTCTCTTTATCAGCAGTGATAAATCACTTAACACACTGTATCTGTGATCTGGATCAGGTCTGTGTTTAACAGTGATGTCTCCATGTTCAGCAGTGAGGATGGAGCTTCTCCCTTCATCAACACCTTTATCCCAAATCACTTTACCATCATTTTCACAGTAGAGAAACGTGTTATTCCCCTCTGTGAGACTCTGATTCAAGACGGCTGTAAAAACAAAAATACACACAGAAATGTGATCAGCAGAACATGACAAGAATATCACCATAGCAACCATCTTCAGATTTTACACAAAATTATAAATAATCATAAATACAAGACTCTTCATGTGCTTTACATCCTGATAATGTTGATGTTTATAATTCATAAAGTTTCCATTAATAATAACATCCATTAATTCCATTAATAACTACGGTGTGTGTGTGTGTGTGTGTTACATTAACATACTGAGTAACAGGGTGGTTTGATAAAGCAGAGTTACTGTTAGCAACCTGAAGTGGATTATTTTCCTGTAACCATTAATCCACGTCCCCAAGTGTTTTATTCCTTTTATACCCCAATTTTTATTTATTAAAGAATTACAGCTGACTTTCTCCATTTAAAGTTTCATGTTAATGTTGCAGAATATCAGAGAAATGAGTTACTTCCTGTTCTCACTAACATTACAGCAGCTATAATCAGTCAAATCCCTCAGAAAACTTCACCATAACCGTTCCACATGTTCTTTAATCTGTGATGGAGCTGTGAGTTCATTAACGATAACGTATCAGAATGAGAACATTGATCTAAACCTACATCAGTGGGAACGTGTGCTGTGTATAAAGTGTCTTGTGGTTTACTCACCGCTGTGAGCCGTGTGTACAGAGACACAGAGCAGGAGACAGGTTACAGAGAGAACCCTCATCATCTACTGTCTTTAGGAAACTGACCTGAGAGGGTTTGGGGTTGAGTTTTCAAACCACTAAGAGGAAGTGACATCAAACAGACTGCTGCACTGTGTCTAAAGAACAACATTCTGCTGGTGCTTCTGTATGAAGATCGTGTCTTAATTTAAAAAAAATAATAAATTCTACACATGAATTAGCTCCCACGAAAATATGTTCCATTTCACCTGGCCACATTTCACCAAGATAAAATTTTTTAAATTTTAAAAGTTGTTTATGAAACTTTTTAAATATTTTTAAGAATTATTATTTGCAACCAAAAGAAAGGATATTTAAATGAATTTGTGTAAATTTGCATATAAGGAAATTTGCCTTCAAGTCGTAAAAGGTCTGAGTTTATTTATGAAGAACACATTCTAGTTAAATGATGCTTGTGCTATGTAGTGCAAGCATTACTGTTATATTTCTGTCTTCTTCTTTCAGACATGTCCAAGTGTTTGGCTTTGTCCAGAGAATCAGGAAATCCTGTTGGGGAATTGATCCCACATGCAGGTAACCTGGAAAAGATTCAGATTTCACACTGATGTAGGAGGAGTCTAGAGGAGCAAACTGAGTCCTGTTTAGATCTCCATAGGGAAAATCCAACACATAACTAGTCCTGCACTGTTTGACTCACAAACATGGATCATAATCATAAACACTTCAGCTCTCAGGAAGTGTGTGCGATTCATTTTCTCATCATTCCCACAAACGTAAGTTGTGAAATTCCCCATTCACACTAGTTGAGAAATCAGTAGCAGGACCCACAGAGCATAAAATGAGCATAATCACTGAAATACTGCAGCCATGTCACTTGACATCATGTCCTGCTCAATAAGGAGAATACACTTGACTCTGAGTGCAGAATTGCATCATGGGTCACACGATGTCATGTGCATGTCACCATAAAACTGAGAGTTAACGTGAAACCACTGACACGTACACACATGATATATCAAAACACTCAGCTCAACGAGGAGAATTATGGGTATTCTAATGACATCACCTGCATGCGACAAGACTGCTATGAAGCCTGTTATATTAAAAACTCAAGTTAAGTAGCTCCCCCTACTGACTGACACATGCTGCTGCATGTCAGTGTCCAGTTTTGTACCACTTACACCAGGAGTGTCCTTATCCACAAAAATGGGTCAGGTTTTCATACTAATCAAGCGTAAGCCACACCTGATTCCACCTGTTTATCAGCTGATCTTGGCTTTTAATAGGCTCAGGTGTGGCTTCGTGGTTACGGCAGAGTCAGTGATGGAACACCAGAAGCAGCAGCTGATGACACACGGATGGAAAAAAACAAAGGAGATGTGAGTTGGTTGATTCAGTAAATTAGCTCAGGTCAGGAGAATCATATTTACTGTCTACACCTGTTGATGTTAGCCTTACATTGACTGAGCTAAAGTTAACGTACACTGTTGTTGCTAGGTAATTTCAGACTGTTAGCAAAATATTTAATGTAGATTAGAAGATTTTGTGTACCATGAAAACAAGTTCACTTTAAACATTTGAGCATTTCCTGTCAGGAAATCTAGCCATAGGGGTCACAGTCCAGTGACTTCTGTGCCGGTCCCAAGCCCAGATAAACAGAGAGGGTCAGGAAGGGCATCCGGCGTAAAACATTGCCAAATTTAACCATGAGAATCGTCAGTACTCTGAATTTCATACCGGATCGGTCGAGGCCCGGGTTAACAACGACCGCCATCGGTGCCGTTGACCTACAGGGCGCTGGTGGACATTGGGCTACTGTTGGTCAAAGAAGTAGAGGAGGAAGGAGAGTGCGTAGACAGAGAGAGAAGAGGAAAGGTAAGAGTGTAGGACTGAGAATAGGAACTCTGAATGTTGGTACTATGACAGGGAAAGGTAGAGAGCTGGCTGATATGATGGAGAGAAGGAAGGTGGATATACTGTGTGTACAGGAGACCAGGTGGAAGGGTAGCAAGGCTCGTAGTACAGGAGCAGGATTCAAGCTGTTTTATTATGGGGTGGATAGTAAGAGAAATGGGGTAGGTGTGGTCCTGAAGGAGGAGTTTGTGAGGAATGTTCTGGAGGTGATGAGAGTGTCAGACAGGGTGATGAGTCTGAAGTTAGAGGTTGAAGGGGTGATGTTGAATGTTGTTAGTGGTTATGCCCCACAGGTAGGTTGTGAGTTAGAGGAGAAAGAGAGATTCTGGGGTGAATTAGATGAGGTGATAGAGACTATTCCCACGGGTGAGAGAGTGGTGATAGGAGCAGATTTTAATGGACATGTTGGTGAGGGGAACACAGGTGATGAGGAGGTGATGGGCAAGTTTGGAGTTAAGGAAAGAAACCTTGAAGGGCAGATGGTAGTGGACTTTGCTAGGAGGATGGACATGGCTGTGGTTAACACTTACTTTCAGAAGAGGGAGGAGCATAGAGTGACTTACAAGAGTGGAGGTAGGAGCACACAGGTAGACTACATCCTATGTAGAAGAGGCAATCTGAAAGAGATTAGTGACTGTAGTGGTAGTGGGAGAGAGTGTAGCCAGACAGCATAGGATGGTGGTGTGTAGGATGAATTTGATGGTCTGTAAGAAGAAGAGGTCAAAGATAGAGATGGAGAAGAAAACCAAGTGGTGGAAGCTGAAAAAGGAGGAATGTTGTGAGGAATTTAGACAGAAGACAGGCAGGCTCTGGGTGGTCAGGTAGTGCTGCCAGATGACTGGGAAACTACAGGAGAAGTGATCAGGGAGACAGGAAGAAAGGTGCTGGGTGTGTCATCTGGAAGGAGGAAAGAAGATAAGGAGACTTGGTGGTGGAATGAGGAAGTTCAGGATAGTATTCAGAGGAAGAGGTTAGCCGAGAAGAAGTGGGGCATGGACAGGACTGAGGAGAATAGACAGGAATACAAGGAGTTACAGTGAAGAGGGAGGTGTCTAAGGCCAAGCAGAAGGTGTATGATGAGTTGTACACTAGGTTAGACACTAGAGAAGGAGAGAAGGACTTGTACAGGTTAGCTAGGCAGAGGGATCGAGATGGGAAGGATGTGCAGCAAGTTAGAGTTATTAAGGATAGAGATGGAAAGGTGCTCACAAGTGAGGAGAGTGTACAGAGGAGATGGAAGGAGTACTTTGAAGAGCTGATGAATGAGGAAAATGAGAGGGAAAAAAGAGTAGAAGAGGTGAACTCTGTGAAACAGAAAGTAGATAAGATTAGAAAGGATGAAGTCAGGAAGGCTTTGAAGAGGATAAAAAGTGGAAAGGCAGTTGGTCCTGACGACATCCCGGTGGAGGTCTGGAAGTGTCTAGGACAGGCGGCAGTGGAATTTTTAACTAGTTTGTTTAACAGGGTTTTAGAGAGTGAGAAGATGCCTGAGGAATGGAGAAGTGTATTAGTGCTGATCTTTAAGAATAAGGGTGATGTGCAGAGTTGCAGCAACTATAGGGGGATAAAGTTGATGAGCCATACAATGAAGTTATGGGAAAGAGTAGTGGAAGCTAAGTTAAGGAGGGGAGTGGAAGTTTGTGAGCAGCAGTATGGCTTCATGCCCAGAAAGAGAACAACAGATGCAATTTTTGCTCTGAGAATGTTGATGGAGAAGTATAGGGATGGTCAGAGAGTTGCACTGTGTGTTTGTAGACTTTGGATGCTAGTTTAATGTTAAACTCAACGTGATCTCTGTGGTTTTCATATCAGAGGACAGATGAGGTGGAGCTGCTTCAGAACAGAGAGGGTGAGACAGGGAGAAGCAGCAGCAGCACAACATTACAGGTAGGTTATTTACTGTATGTAGGGTTACATGATTTGGATTTGTTGGTGATAAAAGTGTACATGATTAGTAGTGAATACAGTTTGAATATTATCAAATTAAATGCTCTTCTTGTAGGAGCCAAAGTGTGTGTTTAGATGTTTAGAATATTTTGTTAACATGGTCATCTTCACATGGGTGTGGTTTCATATTATTTACCTGCTCACTTGTGTGGTGGGAGAGAAACAAAGAGTCGGGCCCTGATATTTTTTGTTGACTGTTTCCATATTGTTTTAGTTGTGATGAACTTTTGTTTATTTTTATTTGTGTTATGCTTTCATATGATTGGACAGATAAGGTGAAGAGGCTTCAAGACAGGAAATGTCAGTTCATAAAAGCTTTCTGCTGTTTCTATTCTAAACCCCTGGGGTTTGGTGGATGTGTCAGATGTCCTGTACAAGTCATTTATTTTACATTTTCAGCTTCAGCTCTCAGTTTAAAATAAAAGTTTGTTTAACAGTGGAAATTGAGGTTCATGTTCTTTAAATTTATTCTACACACAAAACATTAATGGTGAACATTTTTGACTTTATAATATTATCCTCTCAAGTCTTGGTGATCGTCCACTGTTAAACAATAAAGAAAGTAAGACATCTTTTTTATATACAAAGTTTAATAACCCACTATTCTTTCTGGCAGAATTATTATTATAATAAACCTAATTATTTCCTGGATGTTGTATCACCATAGTCGCTAAATGTATGTAAATTCAGGAAATGGAATTAAAATCGAAAACATTTTCCCCCATTTTGTGCCCCCCATAGAGTCTTTCTGTTTTTGCTTAATGCAGTTCTTCATTGCAGTTTTCCAATTAGATATTTTTGATCCCGGTTGTTTGCACTGCATGTTTAATATCTACAAACAGACTTTCAGTGAGGTTGCTTTATGTGACAAGTTCATTTTTACTCTTTAGCCCTTGCTCTGTGTCTTTATGTAGCTCTGTGTCTTTATGTAGCTCTGTGTCTTTATGTAGCTCTGTGTCTTTATGTAGCTCTGTGTCTTGATCTAGCTCTGTGTCTTTATCTAGCTCTGTATCTTTATCTAGCTCTGTGTCTCTATGTAGCTCTGTGTCTCTATCTAGCTCTGTGTCTCTATCTAGCTCTGTGTCTTTATCTAGCTCTGTGTCTTTATGTAGCTCTGTGTCTTTATCTAGCTCTGTGTCTTTATGTAGCTCTGTGTCTTTATCTAGCTCTGTGTCTTGATCTAGCTCTGTGTCTTTATGTAGCTCTGTGTCTTTATGTAGCTCTGTGTCTTTATCTAGCTCTGTGTCTTTATGTAGCTCTGTGTCTTTATGTAGCTCTGTGTCTCTATCTAGCTCTGTGTCTTTATTTAGCTCTGTGTCTTTATGTAGCTCTGTGTCTTTATGTAGCTCTGTGTCTTTATGTAGCTCTGTGTCTTTATGTAGCTCTGTGTCTTTATCTAGCTCTGTGTCTTTATGTAGCTCTGTGTCTTTATCTAGCTCTGTGTCTTTATGTAGCTCTGTGTCTTTATCTAGCTCTGTGTCTTTAAGTAGCTCTGCGTCTTTATGTAGCTCTGTGTCTTTATATAGCTCTGTGTCTTTATCTAGCTCTGTGTCTTTATCTAGCTCTGTGTCTTTATGTAGCTCTGTGTCTTTATCTAGCTCTGTGTCTTTATGTAGCTCTGTGTCTTTATCTAGCTCTGTGTCTTTATGTAGCTCTGTGTCTTGATCTAGCTCTGTGTCTTGATCTAGCTCTGTGTCTTTATGTAGCTCTGTGTCTTTATCTAGCTCTGTGTCTTTATGTAGCTCTGTGTCTTTATGTAGCTCTGTGTCTTTATGTAGCTCTGTGTCTTGATCTAGCTCTGTGTCTTTATGTAGCTCTGTGTCTTTATGTAGCTCTGTGTCTTTATGTAGCTCTGTGTCTTGATCTAGCTCTGTGTCTTTATGTAGCTCTGTGTCTTGATCTAGCTCTGTGTCTTGATCTAGCTCTGTGTCTTTATGTAGCTCTGTGTCTTTATCTAGCTCTGTGTCTTTATGTAGCTCTGTGTCTTGATCTAGCTCTGTGTCTTGATCTAGCTCTGTGTCTTTATGTAGCTCTGTGTCTTGATCTAGCTCTGTGTCTTGATCTAGCTCTGTGTCTTTATGTAGCTCTGTGTCTTGATCTAGCTCTGTGTCTTTATGTAGCTCTGTGTCTTTATGTAGCTCTGTGTCTTGATCTAGCTCTGTGTCTTTATCTAGCTCTGTATCTTTATCTAGCTCTGTGTCTCTATGTAGCTCTGTGTCTCTATCTAGCTCTGTGTCTCTATCTAGCTCTGTGTCTTTATCTAGCTCTGTGTCTTTATGTAGCTCTGTGTCTTTATCTAGCTCTGTGTCTTTATGTAGCTCTGTGTCTTTATCTAGCTCTGTGTCTTGATCTAGCTCTGTGTCTTTATGTAGCTCTGTGTCTTTATGTAGCTCTGTGTCTTTATCTAGCTCTGTGTCTTTATGTAGCTCTGTGTCTTTATGTAGCTCTGTGTCTTTATCTAGCTCTGTGTCTTTATTTAGCTCTGTGTCTTTATGTAGCTCTGTGTCTTTATGTAGCTCTGTGTCTTTATGTAGCTCTGTGTCTTTATCTAGCTCTGTGTCTTTATGTAGCTCTGTGTCTTTATCTAGCTCTGTGTCTTTATGTAGCTCTGTGTCTTTATCTAGCTCTGTGTCTTTAAGTAGCTCTGCGTCTTTATGTAGCTCTGTGTCTTTATATAGCTCTGTGTCTTTATCTAGCTCTGTGTCTTTAAGTAGCTCTGCGTCTTTATGTAGCTCTGTGTCTTTATGTAGCTCTGTGTCTTTATGTAGCTCTGTGTCTTTATCTAGCTCTGTGTCTTTATGTAGCTCTGTGTCTTGATCTAGCTCTGTGTCTTGATCTAGCTCTGTGTCTTTATGTAGCTCTGTGTCTTTATCTAGCTCTGTGTCTTTATGTAGCTCTGTGTCTTGATGTAGCTCTGTGTCTTTATGTAGCTCTGTGTCTTGATGTAGCTCTGTGTCTTTATGTAGCTCTGTGTCTTTATGTAGCTCTGTGTCTTTATGTAGCTCTGTGTCTTGATGTAGCTCTGTGTCTTTATGTAGCTCTGTGTCTTGATCTAGCTCTGTGTCTTGATCTAGCTCTGTGTCTTTATCTAGCTCTGTGTCTTTATCTAGCTCTGTGTCTTTATGTAGCTCTGTGTCTTGATCTAGCTCTGTGTCTTGATGTAGCTCTGTGTCTTTATGTAGCTCTGTGTCTTGATCTAGCTCTGTGTCTTGATCTAGCTCTGTGTCTTTATGTAGCTCTGTGTCTTGATCTAGCTCTGTGTCTTTATGTAGCTCTGTGTCTTTATGTAGCTCTGTGTCTTTATCTAGCTCTGTGTCTTTAAGTAGCTCTGCGTCTTTATGTAGCTCTGTGTCTTTATATAGCTCTGTGTCTTTATCTAGCTCTGTGTCTTTAAGTAGCTCTGCGTCTTTATGTAGCTCTGTGTCTTTATGTAGCTCTGTGTCTTTATGTAGCTCTGTGTCTTTATCTAGCTCTGTGTCTTTATGTAGCTCTGTGTCTTGATGTAGCTCTGTGTCTTTATGTAGCTCTGTGTCTTGATGTAGCTCTGTGTCTTTATGTAGCTCTGTGTCTTTATGTAGCTCTGTGTCTTGATGTAGCTCTGTGTCTTTATGTAGCTCTGTGTCTTGATCTAGCTCTGTGTCTTGATCTAGCTCTGTGTCTTTATCTAGCTCTGTGTCTTTATCTAGCTCTGTGTCTTTATCTAGCTCTGTGTCTTGATCTAGCTCTGTGTCTTGATGTAGCTCTGTGTCTTTATGTAGCTCTGTGTCTTGATCTAGCTCTGTGTCTTGATCTAGCTCTGTGTCTTTATGTAGCTCTGTGTCTTGATCTAGCTCTGTGTCTTGATCTAGCTCTGTGTCTTTATGTAGCTCTGTGTCTTTATGTAGCTCTGTGTCTTGATCTAGCTCTGTGTCTTTATGTAGCTCTGTGTCTTTATGTAGCTCTGTGTCTTGATCTAGCTCTGTGTCTTTATCTAGCTGTGTCTTTATGTAGCTCTGTGTCTTTATGTAGCTCTGTGTCTCTATCTAGCTCTGTGTCTCTATGTAGCTCTGTGTCTCTATCTAGCTCTGTGTCTCTATCTAGCTCTGTGTCTTTATGTAGCTCTGTGTCTTTATCTAGCTCTGTGTCTTTATGTAGCTCTGTGTCTTTATGTAGCTCTGTGTCTTTATGTAGCTCTGTGTCTTGATCTAGCTCTGTGTCTTTATGTAGCTCTGTGTCTTTATCTAGCTCTGTGTCTTGATCTAGCTCTGTGTCTTTCTGTAGCTCTGTGTCTTTATCTAGCTCTGTGTCTTTATCTAGCTCTGTGTCTCTATGTAGCTCTGTGTCTCTATCTAGCTCTGTGTCTTTATCTAGCTCTGTGTCTTTATGTAGCTCTGTGTCTTTATCTAGCTCTGTGTCTTTATGTAGCTCTGTGTCTTTATCTAGCTCTGTGTCTCTATGTAGCTCTGTGTCTCTATCTAGCTCTGTGTCTTTATCTAGCTCTGTGTCTTTATCTAGCTCTGTGTCTTTATGTACCTCTGTGTCTTTATCTAGCTCTGTATCTTTATCTAGCTCTGTGTCTCTATGTAGCTCTGTGTCTCTATCTAGCTCTGTGTCTCTATCTAGCTCTGTGTCTTTATCTAGCTCTGTGTCTTTATCTAGCTCTGTGTCTTTATCTAGCTCTGTGTCTTGATCTAGCTCTGTGTCTTTATGTAGCTCTGTGTCTTTATGTAGCTCTGTGTCTTTATCTAGCTCTGTGTCTTTATGTAGCTCTGTGTCTTTATGTAGCTCTGTGTCTTGATCTAGCTCTGTGTCTTTATGTAGCTCTGTGTCTTTATGTAGCTCTGTGTCTTTATCTAGCTCTGTGTCTTTATGTAGCTCTGTGTCTTTATCTAGCTCTGTGTCTTTATGTAGCTCTGTGTCTTTATCTAGCTCTGTGTCTTTATGTAGCTCTGTGTCTTTATCTAGCTCTGTGTCTTTATGTAGCTCTGTGTCTTTATCTAGCTCTGTGTCTTTATGTAGCTCTGTGTCTTTATCTAGCTCTGTGTCTTTATGTACCTCTGTGTCTTTATCTAGCTCTGTATCTTTATCTAGCTCTGTGTCTCTATGTAGCTCTGTGTCTCTATCTAGCTCTGTGTCTCTATCTAGCTCTGTGTCTTTATCTAGCTCTGTGTCTTTATGTAGCTCTGTGTCTTTATCTAGCTCTGTGTCTTTATGTAGCTCTGTGTCTTTATCTAGCTCTGTGTCTTGATCTAGCTCTGTGTCTTTATGTAGCTCTGTGTCTTTATGTAGCTCTGTGTCTTTATCTAGCTCTGTGTCTTTATGTAGCTCTGTGTCTTTATCTAGCACTGTGTCTTTATCTAGCTCTGTGTCTTTATCTAGCTCTGTGTCTTTATGTAGCTCTGTGTCTTTATCTAGCTCTGTGTCTTTATGTAGCTCTGTGTCTTTATGTAGCTCTGTGTCTTGATCTAGCTCTGTGTCTTGATCTAGCTCTGTGTCTTTATCTAGCTCTGTGTCTTTATGTAGCTCTGTGTCTTTATCTAGCTCTGTGTCTTTATGTAGCTCTGTGTCTTTATCTAGCTCTGTGTCTTTATGTAGCTCTGTGTCTTTATCTAGCTCTGTGTCTTTATTTAGCTCTGTGTCTTTATGTAGCTCTGTGTCTTTATGTAGCTCTGTGTCTTTATGTAGCTCTGTGTCTTTATGTAGCTCTGTGTCTTTATGTAGCTCTGTGTCTTTATCTAGCTCTGTGTCTTTATGTAGCTCTGTGTCTTTATCTAGCTCTGTGTCTTTTTGTAGCTCTGTGTCTTTATGTAGCTCTGTGTCTTTATCTAGCTCTGTGTCTTTATGTAGCTCTGTGTCTTTATCTAGCTCTGTGTCTTTATCTAGCTCTGTGTCTTTATCTAGCTCTGTGTCTTTATCTAGCTCCAGGCTCCTGAAGGAATGTTGTTTCATTTCACTGTCTACTGCCTCAGCCCTATGTTGTCTAAATGACAATAAAATTCTGTTGACTTGACTTGATGTTCACTTTAAGGCTGTTCCTGAAGCTTCAGGTTATTGTTTGCTGGAGCACTTATGTTTACATCTTTTCACTTTATTCCTTTATTCATGAATAATGGGAAGCTGTTAATTGTCATTAAACTGAATTTGATGCTCATTAGCACTGAGATAGTAGCTGGCACTGGAACACATCTGGATATCATCTGTTTTTGTGGCTCTCTTAAAGCCCTTATAGTAAAATCTCGCCTACACGAGTGGACCTTTATTGATTGGTTATTCAATGATTTTGTATTTTTCTGAAGATTCATATTATCAAGCCCAGTTTGAGGTAGGAAGGTAAGATAGAGGAGTAGGTGCAGTATGGCTGTCTGTGTTGTGTGCGTGTATGTGATACACAACAAAGAGGGTTTGTGCATTTGTGTGTTAATGTCCAAGTAGGCAGATAAGAGACCATGGTGGGTCATGCATGTTGTTCATGAGGCCAGTTCCTGGTGGAAAGAAACAGTTTTTATGGCATGAGGTTTTTGTCTTGATGAACCATAGTCTTATGCAGGAGGAGAGTGCCTTGAAAAGATCACGTCCAAGGTTAGAGGGTCAGCCACAATCTTAACTGCCCGCTTCAGGGTCCTGGAAGTGTGCAGGTCCTGAAGAGGTGGTAAATTGCAGCCTTTCACTTTCTCAGCAAAGTGACACACATTTGCAGTCTGATTTTGTCCCTGGTAGTGGCAGCAGTGTAGTTGGTGATGCTGGGTTCTTCTTAACTTTTACAACCATCTCCACTGTTTTCACAGCATTAAGCTCCAGGTGGTTCTGACTGCACCAGGTCACCAGATAATCAATTTCCCTCCTGTAGGCAGACTCATCAGAACTCAGAGATGACCCCAGTGAGGGTGGTGTTATGTAAAAACAGAAATTGAAATTGAGAAATTGTTTATATTGATGCTCATCTGATTCTACATCTGAAATACATGGGGTCACTTTTGTTCCACTTATAAAACGTTCTTGGAAAATGATGTCACTTTTCTATAAGTACACAGACAATCCCCTGGTGAGCGTAATGAACTGTTTATATCACATATTTTTGTTGACTGACATTTTACATCATAATGCTCTTTTTACCATCAAAAAGTTCCACAGGCTACTGATCAGCAAGATATACACTCATACATGCACTGACACTTTACTCCCTGTTCAACTGGACATTTATATTTGCCTTATATATAAATCTACATATATATTATATATTTATCTTACATTTGCACACTGTACATACTGTATTCATTTGCTACATCATTTCAAAGTTGACCATTTTATCTACATATATGCCTATACTGTATCTTCTATATATTAGAGTCTACACATATATATTTATTTATATATTGTTTTATTTTTCACATATACTATATATATACTATATTGTACTGTATTATATAATGTATTATTGTCAGGAACAGCTGGACAGTTCCCTGCCAGGCCCAGAGAGGGCGCTGGCAGGTGAACCCTGGAAGCCTGCTTCTTTGTGTGTCTTTTGTTACGCCCTTCCTATTGTTCCTATCCTGATTGTGTCACCTGTATCCCATTAGCCCTAATGTCTACCCCTATAAATAGGGATCCTTGTGTTTGTGTCCTTGTCCATGATTGTTATCTGTACCGTGGTTTCTGTTGGGGTTTTGTTTGTTAAGTTCCATGTCCAAGTTAAGGTCTAGGTTTTGTTTAGTTAACCACGCCATGTCTCGTGTTCCGTTTGTTTCCCTATGTCGCGTCTTAAATGTAATAAAAGCAGTGCTTCACTGAATCCTGCGCATGGGTCTCATTCCACCGTGTGCTGGCGTGTGCACACACACCACGGGCGTCTGGGTTCGGGCCCCGCATAGGGCGGGGGTCCCAGACGTTACAATTATATTTTTGTTTTTATATTTGTTTTTTATATTTAGTTTTTATAAAGCAGTTTTATATTTATATACATTATATATTATGCTACTATTTTTGCTACTATTTTTATTTTTTTTTATTTTTCATTATTTATAATGTTTACTGCTATATTGATACTACATATATATTTATATACATATATAAACATATTGACTTTCAAGTTATTTTCGTTTGTGATTTTCACCATTTAATTTTCCTGACTTTTCCCTGTATATTCTTAACTATATCCCCTATCTTTCATGTCCACACTTTAAATTTTTCTTTTTTACTCTCTTTTTTATGTAAGAGTCGTAAAAAGCATTTCACTACATGTCGTACTGTGTATGATTTCGTATGTGACCAATAAAATTTGAATTAGAAATTTGAAGACACACACACAGACAGACAGACAGACACACACACACACACACACATATACACACAAAAATAAACCAAAACACACATCACATCTGCTCAGGATATCATAAAGCTCCAATAAATGTTCACTGTTCGTTAACAAATCTGTTAGAGGGGTGCCAATATTTTGTTCAGTCTCAGTATCTACACACCTTCAAAGTGAACTCTACAGGACATTGGGCCCAAAAAGGCAGTGAGTGTGATTCTGCTTCACATGTTGAAGCTAAAAAATCCTGAAGAAATGCAGTGATGTGGAAGAGGAGCAGGAACCAGACATTAAAACAAATCAGCAGAGACGTGAAGGTCCACACAAACAACACTTTATTCCACAAACCATCAAATGAACTGAAATGTTTTGTCTAGAACAATGTATTTCAGCCAAAAAAAGATTATTGTATTATTATATTATTATATTATTATTAACTACACAAAATAAGCAAGATGGTGCTATTATTTTCTATTCAAACCTTCACTCTTTTTCATTTTTTTTTTGCTTTGTTTTTTTTTTCATATGATGTGTAACAAACTACATGATACTATATTTGCTTGTTTTTTCTTAACAAAAAAGATAAAATAAGATAAAAAATGAGAGTAGTAAATAATAGTAGTAATAATAATAATAATAATAATAATTTACCATTTCAATATACATTTTATGAGATTTAAAAAAAACAAATAGATGAGGACAAATAAAGATCCTGTGTCGTATAAAATACTGAACTGTACATTTACAAAAAAACTAAATACTTCAGCTGTGTGTTGTTTGGTCCTGATGCAGTTCCATGTGACTTGTGTGTTCTAGATGTGTGTGTGATTTGACTGAGAAACCTGATAGATCTGTAAAGGCAGAAAAAGCAAAAATTAATAACAAAAAAAGACAACTGAATAAATGCATTGCTAGCTTAACATCTGGAATTGCACAGTGGGATGTAAATAGTGAAAAGAAAAACAAAAACAAACCCAGCTAGGGTTAGCGATAAAGTTTTATTTGACTGTAACCTGTCTGTTAGGTTATTTGAATGTTTTTGAGAAAAATCTGCTTTTTTTTTTTTTTTTTTTTTTTTTGGAAAAGTGCTTTTAACCAACACGTTTGTTCAGTAAAAGATAATTGGTTTAATTAGTGTACATTTCCACCCTTACAGAGGAAAGCATCAGCGTTAAGTGGTGAGAAAAAGACTGGACCCAGAAAAGAATTAGACCCAGAGTAGTGAGGGAAGGAGGTGCTGAGTTTGAGAGAGAAGGATGAAGGAATTTTTACTTCTGAAACCAGTCGTTTATTTGAGTTTCTTTATTTTCTAGCAACTGTTTGCTTTTGCTTTCCAGTAGTTTGCAGTTTAACTGAGTTTAACTGTGTCCCACTGAAGATGAGTGTGAGAGTCACCACTGTTAGTTGCGTTGCTCAAAGGACTTTTGTTACTGAAATTTTTTGAGCTTGTTTACATTGTTATTGGACAAAAGACCAGACAGCACTTTAAATCCCTACATGGTTTAAAATATCTCTGGAACATGGGAGAGGATGTTTTCAGCTGTTTGTAGCAGACTGAAGGAGTGTGTTTCAGCAGGTCTGAGGGCAACTTGAGGACGTCGTTTTCTTGAACCTACAGAAAGGGGCCCTGAAAGGAGAAAGCTATGTCTCAGGCCTGCAACAGGTCAGGGCTGTGTGACTGGACTTAATTTATGCTACAGAGTCTTATTTGGCTGTATTTCTGTAGGTGATGTACAGTGTATTTATCTAATATCCTTCTATTTCTAAAGTTTAAGTACACATTTGTATTATTCTATCTTAATATATTTTGTAAATAAATTTTGTTGTTGATTGTTCGATCATCGTGACTAGATTATAGTTTAGTGTATTGTAATATCTAGTTATTTTATTGGAAAAGGAGTTAAAGCAACTATTAAATCATAAGACTAATTATTAGTAACCTGGTGCTCAGCTCTATGCAGTGAGTGTAGGGTAGGGGGTGCAACACTCACTTCTGGGAAATTCACTGCTCTCATGTCGTAGCTCAGACTACAGGAAGTTAACAACCTGAAATGAAATCATTTCTACTTATTACTGATAGTTACAGACTTTTCTCTGGGCGGTTTTGGGGCAGTGGTAGAAAAGAGGTCACTCAATAAGCTCAAAGTCATTCTGGACACTAAACACTGTGACCTCCGTGTCCTGCAGGTTATTTGCACAGAGTATTTACACTGTTTACTATTTACACTGTTTACTGTTTGCACTGCCTCTATCTACTCGGAGAATCAGTAAGTTGGATTAATTGTTCACTGCATTCTTACTCCACTGTGTCTCTGATGTCAGGAAATGTCTCTCAGGATTTTCTCATCTGCACACAACGGAGGCTGAAATAAAAAATGATTAAATCAACACCAAGTTATTTCTGTTAGAATATTAAATGTACAGTAGAATACAGTGATATATCGTTAGTGTTGATGTGTGTAGAGTTTTACCCAGGTTCGGTTTAGCTGGATGATTTGCCAGGGTGTAAACAGTTTTCAATGGTTTCTTACTTACTGTAAATAAATAAATAAATAAATCATTTGATAAATATATCACATTAGTATAAGTGTCAATAAAATTCAGATTTAGCAATGTTTATAAATCTCTAATTTTCTATATTTTAGTAGATTTACAGATAGATATTTCTCTCTCTTTCTGTAATTGTTTTGGTGTTTGTATTCATTAAAACTAGTGTGCTGGAAAAGATTAATGATGAATTTCTTGTGTTAGCAAAATATTTGTGCAAGATTCAGTAACTGGCTAATAATAAGAGCTGCTCTCTACACCATAACCCAAGACATTCAGCTAATATAAAACCACACAATATGTCTAAAAATAAACTAAACAAAACCAATATTTTGTCTTTTCTTTTTTGGTTGTTTTGTTTCTCTTCACTTCGAGTGTGTTTGTAATGAGGAGGTCAAACTGGACCTGAAGTCAGTGGTTTTAAATGTTTTGGCCTGTTCCAGGGGTGTACTAACTTTCTTACATGTTAGTTACTCTTCATCAGTTTGAGATTTTCATTGCAACAACAAAATATCCTATATACATAAAAAAACTAAAATTAGAAGTGTGTTTATTGTTTAAAGTGGATAAATTAAATAATTTTAGCACAGGAACTACAGGAAGTGAGTGAAATCATTTCCTGTTCTCAGTGACAGTGACAGCAGCTATGAACAGATGTTCCCTCACCAGCCTAACAAAAACCCTGCAGCTGGTCATGTTTCTGAGAAACTGCAAAGAAGTATAAACACCTCTGTCCTGGAGATGTGGAAAAATTACAGCTTCACGTCTAACTATTAGAAAGCATTGACTCTGAGAACGCACTGAAAACGTCTCCAGAAAGGACCACTACACAGGTCTCTAATGGCTTTATGTTCAGCATATGCACACAAATTCAAAATAATCCTCCTGACCTGGTGCTGTAGCTACAACATCGTCTATGGTTTCATAATAATGTTCTGAGACACAGGGTTCAGGAGCTGCAACACAAAATAGACAAATAAATAACAGCCTTTAGTGATAGTGTGTTAGCATTAGCACACAGCGGATGGTGTGTTTAATGTCGATGCCTTACTTTGGGCTTTGTAGCTTGTGTTCAATATCAGGACGAGCCCAGCCCCAGCCAACAGGGCGGCGACAACCAGAAAGAGAGAAGTACTGGGGTGCAGTGTTTCTCGTGAATCGTCTTCATCACTGCCTGAAATCATGAGAGTGATGTTAATAACTGAGCCACAGACAACAACTGCAGGATTAAAAAAAGCCCCAAACTATCAATAATAATATTATTATTATTATTATTATTATTATTATTATTATTATTATTATTATCAACATCATCATCAACAACAACAAACTGACAGTACCTGGGTTTTTTGGTTTCTCTTTCTCTGTATGTAAATAGAACAGATTTTGTGACAAATGAATAAATAAACAATAATAATAATACATTATTATTATTATTATTATTATTATTATTATTATTATTATTCATTTATATATTCATTTATTTATTTATTCATCTGTCACTATTCTATAATAATAATAATAATAATAATAATAATAATAATATCATCAACAACAACAACAACAAATTATTAACAGTACCTGTTTTTTTCGGCTTTTTTTGGTTTTTGTTTTTCCCTGAAAAACAGATTTTATGACAAATAAATAAATAAATTTATTATTATTATTATTATTATTATTATTATTATTATTATTATTATTATTATTAAAACCAAGTGCAGAATAAAAGACTGAAACAACCAGAAATCAAATCTTCTTTCACCCTCAAACAGTGAAGTGAGTTCTTTTCCTGTAACTGCATGTCCCTAAGCGTTTCCTCTCAAACCTCAAACAACAATTCCCTTTTTTTCCTTATCGAAACTCATCAGTCCTTACAGACATCATTGATTAGAGGTTATCAAGACTAAAGGAAAAGCTGCAGAGGGTTTAATCTTCGTGCACATGAACAAGAAAAGTAGATGTTTTACATTTAAACTGAACATATTTCAGCTCAAGTTATCAAAACTGCTTCTTTGTTCCCTGAGACTCCGTGTATATTTTCTCTCAGGTCTAATCACCATAATAGCTTTTAAAGTGAGGAATAGTTCCATTACAGCCTCTCTATAAACCCTTCTCCTTTTATCCCTCTTTAATTTAATAAGACAAAAAAACACTGAAACTATGGCTTCACGTCTGTTTCACCGACACTGGAGACTCCAGTCGTTTTCCAGAAAACGTATCCATATCAACCATATCAGTGATTACCTTTGTTTCTGCACTGTTACATGTTTATAATCTGATTTTTATTAATCTCAGATGATATTAGCGTCACAGTACGAGACACTGTGAATGAGATGTTACTATAGAAACAATAACGTCTAAGAATGATCGTATTATTATAAGCTTTATCTAATATAAATCTTTCTCAGTCAGAGCTTTACTTCACCTAACCTGAGGATTTCAGTGCAGTAGAGACGTCTTGATTCATGCCATTTGGTTTCATTTTTGCAGTTTCTGTAAGATAAAAATGTATAAAACAGGTTAATGATGTCACTGTCAATCTCAAATCATGAAATGAAACTAATTAAAGCTTTTACCAATCAGAGTGAAGCATCATCATTCACTGAGGAATCTTTAATATTATAAATAAATAAATAAATAAATAAATAAATAAATAAATAAGTGGGCGGAGTTAAGGCTCTGGGTTGTTGCTCTGAAGGTTGGGGTTCCAGCACTGCCAAACTGTCATGATGGGACCCTTGAGCAAGACCCCCAGCCCCACTCCCTTGTTCCAGGGTGCTGTATCATGGGTGACCCTGTGCGCTGACCCCAAACCTCCAAGAATGGGATATGTAAAGAAAGAATTTCCCTGTGCAGTAATGTATATGTGACAAACTATGATGTTGGCTTGATGAAGCAAGTAGTTGTAACATCCACAATACTTTTGGAGGTAAGAGGATACGAGTGTGTGATGTAATCAGAATACACATTATAATTTTGGGGTTTTTGATCGACTGATATGGGAAAACCACAAGTCTGGCCGGTTTGAAAATATAGACCTTCATCAAACCTAACAGCCTGAAGGAGGTGGCTGAGTTCACCAGAAAGAGCTGGAAATTTTGCAGACTTCACAGACTTTGGAATTCTGTGGGAATATAGACCACTTTGAGCTTCTGTACCAAAAACAAACAAAAAAAACGAATTCCGAACGCTTAAAAAAGTAATAGCAACTTAAGTCAGGCTGAACAACTTGGCCGAGTCTGGGGTGTGGGGTGTGTAGCTCTAGGATGAGTAACATTTAGCATATAAATGATATAATAGTAATAGTAATAATAGTAATGGCTATATATATATATATATATATATATATATATATATATATATATAAACATCAGTATATTTTGTTCAAAATTTATGAAAGTGATATCTTTAGATTCAGTGAAACATACAGAGTCGAATGATTCAGGCATTCTGGGTGTCGGCCAAATAACCAGCAGATCACCTCAAACACTCAATATGTGGTTTTATACCCAGATAATTTGCATGCATTTATTTTATGATGTAATTAGATACATTATATATCTGTAACAGAGGGTAAAAAGTTCCCACAGGTGATGCATTTATCTGTTACTCCTTTTTAAAGCTAAGTGTTTTATTGGAATATGTGGTACGCTGCTAATCAGTGTCTGATATAGATATAAACTTACTGATGTTTAAAAAATAAAAAAATAATAAATGCTTTTTGTAATGTATCTGCTTCACTTATAGAGAAAAGGCAAGCTCCGCCCCTGAAACAGTCCTACAATTCACGACAGTGACAGAAAAACATCATACAGTCACCTGTGTGAAAGAGAAACCTCACGATCTCACACACAGCTCGATAACAGGAGTCACGGTCACATTAACTGCAGGAACTGAGTTACAATAGTAAACCTCCGATTCTTAGATTCTTAATCAGGAGTGATAAATGAGTTAGTAACATGATTCGCTGACCTGGATCATGTGGAGCAGTCTGGATGTTCGCTCTCCCTCCATCAACATCTTTACTCCAGGTTCCATTACCATCTTTATTGGACGGGACGAGGGTGTCATTTCTCTCAGAGTGTGTCTGATTATGTATGGCTGTGACGGATAAACATGTAAATCTCCCACTTCCTGATGATATTATATGTCGAATGATGTAGTTTAGCAGCTAATGGCATGATACACTTAATTATTGATTCAATGAGATTCAGTTCAAGTCCAATTCACTATGATTCAAATCAGGCCTAATTCAATATAAATTAAATCATGCCTGACTCAGTATGATTCAGTTCAGACCCGATACAATATGATTCAGTTCAGACCTGATTCAATATGATTCAGTTCAGACCTGATTCAATATGATTCGGTTCAGACCTGATTCAGTATGATTCGGTTCAGACCTGATTCAGTATGATTCGGTTCAGACCTGATTCAGTATGATTCGGTTCAGACCTGATTCAGTATGATTCGGTTCAGACCTGATTCAGTATGATTCGGTTCAGACCTGATTCAGTATGATTCGGTTCAGACCTGATTCAGTATGATTCGGTTCAGACCTGATTCAGTATGATTCGGTTCAGACCTGATTCAGTATGATTCGGTTCAGACCTGATTCAGGACTGATTCAGTCCTGATTCAGGACTGATTCAGTCCGATTCAAATAAGGCCTAATTGAATATAAATTAAATCATTCTTGAATCAGTATGGTGCAGTTCAGGACTGATTCAGTTCAGTTAATTTTAGGTTTCCACTACATCAAAATATTTGGAGCAGAGTCTGAATGGCATATGATGTGAATTGTATCTAGACTTGTAAATCAACTGCAGAGTGAAATATGTTTATCTTTACATGCCTGGGTAAAAGATCTGAATCAATAACAAAACCACAGAATCCTTTTTTTTTTAAACAATCCCATCACTCTCACAGACACACTTCATGGATTTAATGCTTTTCCACACTTGCGTTTCAGTTTATCAGAACTGGACTGTGAGATCATAAAAAAATTCATTTAAGGAAACAAACCAATTAAAATGAGAAAAAGATTTTAAATCATGACAGAATAAAAATAAGAGATAAAAGAAAAACTGTGGTATTAGCAGTGAAACAGACTAGACGATTATTCGCTTCTGTTTAATGACACAGTGCTTCATGACAATGCTGAATAATAAATAAACTGAGAAGTAAACACAGGAGTATAAGTCTGTTGTGGTTTACTCACCACACTCAGCCGTGTGTACGGTGATACAGAGCGAGAGAGCGGTTAAAGTGAGCAGCCTCATCGTCCACATTCTTCACCAAACTGATAAGATCATTTGGGTTGGCTTTCAAAATATAAACCTTTAAGAGGAAGTAAAGATTTCAGAATGACGTGTAGCCAGATGCGTGGGTTCATTATTACTTCTCTCTGAAATAGTCATTTCCGTTCCCACCTAGTGTACAGTAGAGTGGCAGGGTTTACTCTGAGCAGTACTGTGATGGCAGGGTTTAGTGGAAACCCTGTCTGCTGCACTTTCCTCAAAGTGCTTACAGTAACTTACTGATGGAATCATGTTACAACTTACTGATGATTTACAAACATGTTATTGCTCTGTTTGTGTTATTAAGTTTTGTTAAAACCTTACTGTAAATTTAATTTCATAAAACAAAATACCACTACAGACAGTAAATCATTGCTGTAATTAAAAAAAAAACCTTCTTGAAATTTACTAAAAAGGCTGGCAAAACATCTTGTAATTTTCTTTTTAATCAATATTATTTAATAGTTATTCTATTACTATTACTACAAAAAAACAGACTGTAACTTCATAAAAACAAAATGATTTTATTACACATTTTCTGTAAAACTGAAATTCTTTAAAAAGTAACATCCTGTGGAAATGATGTAAATACAACCATATTTAAATAATAATAATAATAATAATAATAATAATAATAATGTTTGATTGTTTAGGTGGAATTTGGTGCCGTGTGTCATAGGAATCTGAATTCTTCTGCATCTGATGCAGTTACACTGTCTGAATGATTAATGACTGAAAATATTATTATTATTATGAAACAGAATTCTGATAAAAATCTGAAACAGAGCCACTGACACACAGACACGGTGAGTCAGATGATACGACTGAGACAAACATTCAACTGTTTAATTTATTTATTTTTAATAATACAAATAGAAGAAGAATATGAGCTGAAACATGTTGTATGAGAATGAGGTTCAAGCTTTATTTCAGCATGAGTCAAAAACAAGGACGTCATAAGTCTATTACTATATCTTTGAATTCCACAAAGTCACAAAAACAGGAAGCGAAAAGTCTGTGGAAACTTGCATTGGTAATACAAATAAATATGGATGTGGGATTATGTGTAAGGTCCAAAACGAAATAGAGATGATTAGAACTGCAAGTGTATGAGTTTTATATATACTGTACATACATTTTATATATATATATATATATATATATATACTAAATCTATAAAGACAAACTTCAGGTGTTTTTTACTGGCTTCTGGATCTTGGTGTAGACAGGCTGAACTTGGTCCTGATCTTGAAATAAACACAGGAGTGAAATTTGACATGGTAAATAATTAACAGCACATTAATAAACATCACTTGTCACACAGCATGTCATAATGATGGATGAACCAAACTCGGCATCTCCATCTCCAAAAGTAAGAAGCTTGTTAGCAATGTTGTACTGTAGCTGTCTAGTGAATACCTTTGATGTTCTATATATACTCTATATATACAGTTTTTATATTTAAATGTTTAATGGTTTATAAAAACTTCACTAGCTAGCCTAAAATCCTACTTAAAGTAAGCTAACATGTTTACCTGATGTAAATATTTAATATATTTGGGATTTTCAGAGACGGATGAGGAAATTAGATCATTGCTGGAAATTTAGTCATCAGTGACCCAGTGGGCAGTGAGTCAGAGTCTACACCAGAGAAACAACTCATGTACACTATACACTGATTCACTAGCTAGGGAGCTAGAGATCTGATTGAGACACAGCCCCAATCAACACTGACTCTCTCAGGTTCTCACTCACCTGGTCACTAATCACACTCACTACACTCACCCGGTCACTAATCACACTCACTACACTCACCCGGTCACTAATCACACTCACTACACTCACCCGGTCACTAATCACACTCACTACACTCACCCGGTCACTAATCACACTCACTACACTCACCCGGTCACTAATCACACTCACTACACTCACCCGGTCACTAATCACACTCACTACACTCACCCGGTCACTAATCACACTCACTACACTCACCCGGTCACTAATCACACTCACTACACTCACCCGGTCACTAATCACACTCACTACACTCACCTGGTCACTAATCACACTCACTGAGTGTGTGTGTGTGTGAGTGCGTGTGTGTGTGTGTGAGTACCTGTAGTGATGGACGCTGGAGCGCCTGCCAGGAAATACACACACTCGTTCTCTCTCTGCTGATCACCTGATAAAGCAGAGCAGTTTTCATTGTATTCTTTTCTCAAGGCAACAGATATATAACACGTTTCCTGCTTTCTGTTTTCACACTTTTTTTTCAGCTCTAAGAGCACATGCCCAAGTGTTATAATTATTACTCCTCTTAAAGCACAACAGTTTTTTAAAGACTGACCGGTTACTATAGAAGCAATAACATATTAGACTTCTGTTCCCAAAAACCATGTGACCAAAACACAGGATTAGTTCATTAACAGTTGACCATAAAAACACACTAAAGTCCATCATATAAACATATAAAATGCCTTGTTTATCTTAAATATTAGGAGAAAGCAAAGACATAATCCCTAGAGGCAAAGCCACATAGCGTGCCTCATTGGTCTAGGAGATAGCTACTGCTACAGAGCACAAAATGCTGCTTCAAGATCGGACTGCTTTTGTTGTGGCCGCCAAAGCAGACAAAAAGCGAGAAGACTTACACCATGCGCTCAATCAATGGGCATTAGTGCTAAGATCCCGAACTGGGTACAGCAGGTGCAGTCTCTCCTACTCTGCCGACTTGTGGGGTGGAGGGCAGAAAGACCAGATGACTGGCTAACACCAGACTCATATCCAGGGTCAGAAACTCCTCAAAGGCTGACTACATTGGTGAAGCTGAGAGGTCCCATGAGGGAAGACACAGTCTGCAGGAGAGCCTCAGCCATCTGGCACCATGCAGAAAGAGAGAGACCAGAGAACAGGCACATGACTCGCAGCAATGGCTGTCACATATACCTCAATGTACAGGATGAGAGGCCCTCAAAGAGTCATGTCTGAAGAAACAGCACTGTACTAACAAGGCAGTGAACTAGATCCTGATGTGGCTGATAACACCAGAGACAGAAGTTCGACATAGTCTTGGTTGGGAGACAGGAGTCTAGGTGCTGGTCCAGCTCAGGGACCAGACCAAGAGGTTCCAAATCTCAGAGCGGGGTGGAGAATCACCCCCTGCACCTGAGCAAGGAGGTTCCTCCTAACAGGAATCACACAAGGAGCACCATCCAGAAGGGACATTAGGTTCACAGACCAGACTCAGGTGGGCCAAAGAGGAGCCACCAGTTACAGGCAGAATCTGTCATGATGTTCCCTGTCTAGGAACCCCATGAGCATAGGGAAACATACAGATGGGGCCTCAGCTACATTTGCAGACCCCAAAGGGAAAGAGAACACGGGGGACAGTGGGTCTACTCCCCAGGGCCAGGTCTGGTGCACCAACCTGAACAGAGGGCACAAACACAGACCATCCTAATGATTGATAGAGGGGACCACCAAAGGTAGCCCATGAGTTTCAGGAGGAAGTGTTTCAGCACTAGAACCACAGCCCCCATCTTCAGGCAATCTGTGTACCATGAAAGACAGGAACCCTCCCAAATGCCATGGGTGGGGCCGCTGTCTAGAATTGCTCCCCAACCCGAAAGTGGGGTGTCTTCTATAAAAGTCTTGCGACAGTGACAGACCCTAGGTGAGAAACTGGGGTCTGTCCACATAAGAAGGGTATGAAGCTCATGACACACAACCTTATGACCCTGAAAATGGTGTCTGCAGGAGTGAAAAACCACTGCTCCTGAGCCAGATTTTAAATGGTGTCATGTACCAGACCCAGTGAAATATCTTTGGCCTCTACCGCCACCCTATAAACCTGGGCAGCAAAGAGGCATTGTCCTAGTCAGATGTCCTTTACACCAGAAAGCAGTGTAAGCCTGGTACACCTGCAAAAGAGATTGGAGACTCTTCAACCCTAGGCATCGCCACATCTATGTTCAACTACGCCCACAATGGCTGAATAACTGTCACCTACTAAAGATTATTCCACATCCTTGACACCTCCTGAAGGTGAAGCAGTGAAATCCAAGTCACGGGTGAGGACAAGAGAAAGGGGATCAACCATCCTGTTATGGAAGTCTGCCTCAGAAGATGTGGATCTGAGCCATTCGGCGCTAGTGTTTGGCTGGAGAAAAAGGTCATGTGAGAGCGGAGCTTACTGAGAGGAAAAGTTTTGCTCTTCTTCCAAACAAACAGTGCAGAGAATGTGTGAGGGGGGACGGATGCATGCACTCGCTCGTCATCTTTCCTAATCTTATATATATATCGACAGATGGGACAAAGAATTGACACAAACATACACAGAGCTCTTCCAGAAGACAAAGAAGCTGGAGTAATGTGACGTAGATGCCCTTTTATGGTGTTGCTGGAACGCACCGCTTCATCACATGACCTACCCGAGCCGATAAATTTTTGGGATTTAACACAGAGCTTCACACACAACTTCCACAAGAAGCATTCCCATAGCATCAGCCATGACACAGTATCAAGTTCCCTCAAAAGGGAACTGTTTTGTTGATGAAAATGATTAAGTGCTAAAACACTGGGACTCTGTACCTGTGGTGTTGGACGCTGGGTTTTGTGCCAGGAAATACACGGTCTCACTCTCTCTTTGCTGTTCACCTGATAAACATCATATTACTGCTGATTAGACAATTCTACAAGCTATACAATAAATAAAACATTATAGTAATTATGAACTCACCATCTTGTGAGGCTTCTGGGAGATCTGTGATGGAAGTGTAGATGTGTGCCTGGTTCTGTGTAACACTGAATCCTGCTAAAACATACAACAGATATTATATTGTTATAATATTTGTACCTTCTGCTCCATCATATGGGATCCATTCTCATATGGACTGTATGTAAGCTGTGAAGACCTGAAACCCATGGAGCATTAGGATTGAGATAGAGAAAACTAATCTAAAGATCAAGAAAATTAAAGTAGTTTGTTTTTCCTTTCTACATTTGAAATGATCTCATTAACTGATTAGTAGTCTGGAAAAAATTGTCTTTTATGGTGCTCTGAACTGAAGCAGGTCAGTAATAAGTCCAGCTCTGTAGATTCACACAGCCAATCAGTTATAGTTATGTCACATGATCACACAGAGTGACACACCCCCTGGATTTACCTCCATTCCATTTCTGTGATATTTAAGCAAAACATCAACAGTGAAAGTCATGTGTTCTCAGTAGCAGGTCTGATGAACCAGAACAAAGTGGATCATTTAGTCTTTTTACTCTTACAATCATTTTCACACTAAAATCTGTCTACACACGTCTACACACATCTACACAGGTCTACACACGTCTACACATGTCGTCTAATCAACGTGCAAATTACACGAAAGAACAGAAAGATAGATGGTTTGAAGGTTTGGATAAAAGAGTCACAACTCTTCTGTTTACTGTGTTAACTGTTCAGAGGAAATGTAGCATTGAATTTTTAACTGTGTGTGTGTGTGTGATTATTTGCTGTAACTTTTTTACATTTAGTGTATTAAAAAAAAAACTTTAATACTGAGGCACTGAGACATCAGGAGATTATGTACTAATCAACCCTAATAGTTTAATTGTTGGGCTTCTGATAGATATCAGACTTTATTTCTTTCATCAAATCACCAGCAGCTGCCACTGGGTCATCTCCTACTCACATCTGTATTTGTACCTGTTTAGAACAAACCATCAATTTACTCAGAGTAAAATGTGTAACCCAAATACTGAGATTGCTGAATATTAACTAAAAGATTACATGATAAAAATAAATTCAAATAATATTTAACACTCACCAGGTTGTTCAGCTGCTGGAAGGTTGTTTATAGAGTCATACACATGAGCCGGTTTTTGTTGACCTGCTGAGGTACAGAGCAGGAATAATACTGTAGAATCACACAGTTAGGCTAAATGTAATGAGCTACAGGGATTTTCTACTGAATTCAACACTTCTCACTTTTCCTTTTAGTGAAAAATCTCCACCGAACCAACAGCACCACCACCATGCAGCTCACTCCGATTACACCAGCAACAGCTATCCACCAATCTTCATCATCGTCATCGTCGTCATCACTGGTATCAGAGACTGGAGTAGACATTAAGTTGTGAGCATTAAATAAATGTTGGTTAAAAGGTTTCTCTTGAATTGTAGGCACGTGTAAAAGTAGAGCAGAGAACAATAATCGGTGCTGAGTCTCTGTGATTAGAGTTGGTTAAAAATGTAGCTTCTCAGATTTACTATGACTTAACTGTGGGTGGAGCATCAGAGGATGTCATTCATGAAACTGTTGCTAGCAGCAGCTACACCATGGGTTCTGATGACTAAACTGCAGGGATAAGGGCTTAGAGCCCAGTGGATTTCCAACCGTCTCAAGAAAGCATTCTGACCAAGAAAGTTCTTTTCCTCTGGACCGAGGCACAACGATACAACGAGGTCCCATGGTCAAATCGCTGGGTTATACTCCACACACTTCTGAGATCCTTATTGGACTTTTCCATTCCTTCCTTCCTGCCTTCCTCACTTGTCTGTTCCTTCCTTTTTTCCTTCTTTTCTTCCACATTAAAATTTAATTGTAATGATAATATGATGCATTAGGACCATAAGAAATTTTTAAAATGTTGCCCGGCACTCGACTCCCTGGAAGACTTTCTCACCCACTTCAAGGAAGTCTTCGGAGCCAGCTCAACCGTCCTCTCCGTGCATGAAGAGTTGTTCCGCCTCCGGCAAGCCAACCATTCCACGCGAGATTACACGCTTTGTTTCCGGACGCTTGCAGCATCTAGCGGCTGGAATGAGGCGGCGCTACTCGCGGCCTACCGACGCGGCTTGCGGCCGGCAATCCAATGGCAGATGGCGGTATACGCCATCAGCCTGGAAACCTTCATGCAGAAAGCGCTGAGTGTTTCTCAACACCTGGCCACAATCGTCGTAGAGCAGAGTGATAACATGGATACCTCACCCCGCAAGGACTCCCCAGCACAGAAGCTCATCTTGACGGAAGAACTCCACTTGTCTCGTGGCGAACGTGAACGCCGCCTCCGTCAAGGTTTGTGTCTATACTGCGGAGAGCCAGACCACTCGCTCCAGACCTGTCCAGTCCATCCCCCATGCCCAACGGTGAGTACGCTCCACTTAAGTTCTATTATCTGCAATCCCCGTTACTCTCACCACTACCCAGTGTCTGTGCTGTTCGATTCAGGCGCGTCAGGGAACTTCATCTCATCCCGCCTCCTAGCCACCTGCCATATTCCACGTCTGAGAAGCCCGACACGCTACCAGATCACCACAATCCAAGGAAAGCCGCTGGGCTGTGGACTTGTGCAGTGGTTAACCCCCGAGATGACTTCACATTGGCTGCCTACATGAAGAGACGCTCTCTCTCCTAGTGGTGGAGGAGTCCAGAGTAGATGTCGTCCTGGGACGCCCCTGGCTGGCGCAGCACCAGCCCAACATCTGTTGGAGCACTGGAAGCATAATCAAATGGAGCGATCACTGTTTTCACACCTGTCTAAAAGTGCTTCCAATCCCGGCTCCCAAAACTGCTCTCTTGGGGTCCACAAGCATCGAGAGCCTGCGGCAACACACCGAGGTGAAACTCCCTGAAGAGTATAGGGGGTACCAGGACGTATTCAATAAAGCCGCAGTAGCGAAACTGCCCCCACACCGATCATGGGATTGTGCGGTGGATCTCCTGCCCGACGCTAAACTGCCCAAGGGTCGCATTTACCCTCTGTCCATCCCGGAGCAAAAGGCAATGGAGGAATGCATTCAGGAGGCGATCAGCCAGAGATTCATACATCCATCCACTTCCCCGGCAGCTTCCAGCTGCTTCTTCGTAACCAAGAAGGACGGTGGGCTTCGACCTTGCATCAACTACCGGAGTCTGAACGTGCAAACGGTGAAATTCGCCTACCCCCTGCCACTGGTCCCAGCGGCCCTCGAAGAACTACGTGGAGCTCACATCTTCACCAAGCTCGACTTACGGAGCGCCTACAACTTGATCCGCATTCGGTGAGGTGATGAGTGGAAGGCGGCGTTCATTACACCATCTGGACACTACGAGTACCGTGTCATGCTGTATGGACTTTCCAATGCCCCATCAGTATTTCAAAATTTCATGAATGAAATTTTCCAGGACATGCTCCACCGGTTCGTCATCGTATATATCGATGACATCCTAATCTACTCCCCAAACTGGTTGGAGCATGTTCGCCATGTCCGGCAGGTACTCGAGCGTCTCCGCCGTCACCACCTCTACTTAAGACTAGAAAAATGTGAGTTCCATCAGCCCGTCATCAGGATCAGTCTAAGGTGGAAGTGGTGAAGACCTGGCCGCAACCCCAAACCAAACTGTAACGGACATGCCGGCCCCAGCTGCACTCCTGCGCTCTTGCTCCCCTGATTACTAATCGCGCCACCTGCACCCAATTACCTGGAGCCTATTTAAAGCCCTCACTCGCCAGCGTCTGTGGCGAGTATTAAGATTCTGTAGCTCATGTTTGTTTGTCTGTCTACCTGCTTGCTTTTGTCATAATCTAAGTTAAGTTTTGTCTACCTGGCCTTAATGCCAGTTTTCTGATTTACGTTCTGCCTTTTTGTCTGCCTGAGTTAAAGTGGCATTCCACTTTCTCTCTGCCTCTGGGGTCGTCTTGTTACAATTATTTATGAGCTGTGTTTATTGGTGACATTTTATTATCTTCTAACAGGATAATATTTTTATTACTTACTGTTTTCTGTTGAATCTTCCTCTGACTTTGATGCGCTACCTGAACACAGAATATTGTTTCCCTCTGAATCATGGGTCTTACAGTCGTGACATCTGAATGTATTTGTTTTTATTTTTAACATTTTAACATCTTTTAATAGGATCATATTTTTATTACTTAACTTTTTCACCTGAATCTTCATCTGTCTTGGCTTCCTTCTTTCCTTCCTTTCTTCTTTTTTTCCTTCCCTCCCTTCCTCCTCCTGACTTGACTTCCACATCACAATTTAATTATAAAGAACAAAAAAGTATGATTTGTCAGGACATAATAAATTGAAATAGAAATGTTGCCATGGTAACAGTAACCCATCTCCATCACCCCTCCCTGTTATTCAGTATGTTACTGGATCATCACCACACAGTCTTATTTATGTATCATTAGTTAAGCTGGCCTAAAGCTACACCAGAAATGTTAAAGGTACTTCAACCCTTCTCCCTCTGAATGGTCTTACAGGTGTGACACCTGAGTTTCAACTAGGTGGTAAAATTTATGGTTTACTGCTAACATTTTATTATCTCCTAATAGGATAATATTTTATTACTTACGGTTTTCTGTTGAATCAGTAACATTTTAACATCTTTTAATAGGAAAATATTTTTTATTTATTAGCTGAACCTTCATCTGTCTTAGCTGTGCTACCTGGATGCAGAATATTAAAATTTATTTATTTACTTATTTATCTATTTTATATTTATTCTTTAAATTAATTCCTTCCCACTAATCAGCACTCTTCTATCTTCATTTCAGAATTTCCCTACACTTACTATGTAACGGAGTGACCGTCAGATTGACCACAGGAACAGTGTTACAGAAGTAAATCCCCGAGTCTGAGAGAGACACTCTCTTTATCAGCAGTGATAAATCACTTAACACACTGTATCTGTGATCTGGATCAGGTCTGTGTTTAACAGTGACACCTCCATGTTCAGCAGTGAGGATGGAGCTTCTCCCTTCATCAACACCTTTATCCCAAATCACTTTACCATCATTTTCACAGTAGAGAAACGTGTTATTCCCCTCTGTGAGACTCTTATTCAATATGGCTGTAAAAACAAAAACAACAAGGACTAAAATGAACACAATTCTTGGTAATATCTGCACAGCTTATTTTAATTTCTGAACTTTCTGATTTTTTTCCACATCCTGCAACCTGTAGAGTAAATTATCAGTAAAATGTAGCTGAAGGTTCCTTGTTTTAGTGTGTATTATTTTACTCACCACTGTGGGCAGTGTAGAAGGAGCCATAAAGCAGGAAACCAGTTAAAGCAAGAAAGAACATTGCTGTCTCTTGTCTTTGCAAAACTCGTGTGAGATTCTTCAGTCTGTGATCGTGGCTTTAAAATGGAACAAAAATAGAGGAACTGTACCGCGTGCACACTGACGTGTTCATAATAAAGAAGTGTTGTTTCCATCTGTATTGCACAATTAGACTGTGTAATCTCTCTTACAAGCCTGAATTACTTCTGGGAGAGAATAAAAAATTATATTTTGGATTTCACTCTAAATTTGTTAGGAATTATAAAACTACTAAATGTTGGAGGAGAAAATAAAGGAGGATGAATAGTTACAGAAGATGCTGTTACAGAGTGCTGGTTTTATGGCTACTGCATCCAACTGCATGTGTTTCAGAAAGTCACCAGACATGTTATCCCTTTAAATTCCTCAACATTTTTGTGTTATTTGAAAATATATAAATTCAGTAAATTCATAAAAATGTGAAGGCAATAAATGCTATTACATTTCCCATATTATTTATAACTTCCTGTTTCAGTCCCAGGTGCTAGTTCTAATTTAGGAAATAGCAAAAAACACAAAACTGTTTCTGCTTGAATTAAATACAGAAGTAGACACAATGAAGCAAACGCTGGTATAATGTGATTATTAGCCAGTTAGCTCTTGAATGTTACCCTTTCCGGACATTAATAATTGTTTTATTTTTCTGTTGGTAAAACTAAAAGGATTTCTGTAAAATTGATTAATTTTAAGTGAATTTTTTTCCATTGACTTTAAAGACAGAAAAATAAAACAGCAACAATTAGACATCTGTATATATCTATAAAGTCCTGTATATTTATATCTCCTGAGACCCAGGCCATTAGCGAGCCCATGCAGTTGGGGCATGCAAAATCCAGGTTGATGAGGAGGGAGAGACATCACTGGTGTGTAATGGCTTCTACTGTGGAGACGTGAGCATCTCAACAGGCAAGAATGGGAGCACTGACACCTGTCCTGTAACAGCAAGTCAATCCCACAATGAAACCGGTTGTTTATGCTCCCCTCATGTCCCTCTAGGGGCTCCCCAAGGATATTGTAAGTGATTGTGGCTCCTGGTTCAATTCTCAAGTGTGGACCAGCTTCATGGAGAAGTTGGGGATAAAAATGAGTTTGACCTCAGGCTGCCACCCAGAGTCCAACGGCCAAGTAGAGCCTGACTGGTAGCCAGAGACTTTAGACACCCCCCCAGGTATCACTTCAGACGCTCAGCCCCAGGTACACAAGCCTCTTTCAAATCTCTAAATAAATATGTCTCTGTATATATGTTGCATTACTCTGCAGTATGTATAGTAACAGAATAATAGTGACAATCATAATGGTCTGAGATACACAGTATGATCAGTAGATATTGCACAGTGTGTCTCAGTGTAATGTGAGTAGCAGCATGAATGTGATGTACATAGGCAGTGTACAGATACAGTACATTCAAGACTGGGGAGTTATAAAGTGTGGTGCTTTTCACTGTTTATACCTGTATACAGTGTCCTGCACATTAAGAACTGTATATATATATATATATATATATATATATATATGTGTATGTAGGATGTGAGCCTGAGATTCTTCTGTCTGGGTTTGACAAAGTGGAAATGCTGTGGTGTATGTCACTGCAGACCCTAAAAATTATATTTCTGTAGTAAGCACATCCTGTTTTTCTTCAGAAATAGAATATGTCGGATGTACTTGCGTGTATAGAAACTCAGTTCCTACAAACAAATTTGTCTCTTCAATTTTTAGAAACTAGAGTGAGTGTAGACTGAATAAAATTAATTCAGCATTATCTGTTTAGATTACACTGGAGTCCTCAAGTATTTGTTGCATGTTTACATATTTATTCATCTGTACATTAACACAAAACTACATAATCACATGACATGAATGTGGAAATGACTTGATGAAACAAAACTGAGTAAAAATATGAAAGAATAATGTGAAACAGTGCAGATATTCCACACCACAGTAATGTTTGGTGTGATAATTATGACAGTTCCAGACAGAGAGCTCTACGTTACATTCGTCTATAAAAGCAGGGAAGTTTAATATCTACTGTTTACAGCAACAATCCAAAGGAAAGGAAACATGGAAATTAGATCAAATTTAAAAAAAAAAAAAAAAAAAAAGGATGACGCTGTGTATTAATGTGTGAGATTGTATGTGTGTGTGTGTGTGTGTATTAATGTGTGAGATTGTATGTGTGTGTGTGTGTGTGTATTAATGTGTGAGATTGTATGTGTGTGTGTGTGTGTGTATTAATGTGTGAGATTGTATGTGTGTGTGTGTGTGTATTAATGTGTGAGATTGTATGTGTGTGTGTGTGTGTGTATTAATGTGTGAGATTGTATGTGTGTGTGTGTGTGAGATTGTATGTGTGTATGTGTGTGTGTGTGTGTATTAATGTGTGAGATTGTATGTGTGTGTGTGTGTGAGATTGTATGTGTGTATGTGTGTGTGTGTGTGTATTAATGTGTGAGAATGTATGTGTGTGTGTGTGTGTGTATTAATGTGTGAGATTGTATGTGTGTGTGTGTGTGTGTGTATTAATGTGTGAGATTGTGTGTGTGTGTGTGTGTGTGTGTGTGTGTGTGTATTAATGTGTGAGAATGTATGTGTGTGTGTGTGTGTGTGTGTGTATTAATGTGTGAGAATGTATGTGTGTGTGTGTGTGTGTGTGTGTGTATTAATGTGTGAGATTGTATGTATGTGTGTGTGTGTGTGTGTGTGTATTAATGTGTGATCTGGAGTCATGGGTGTGAAGCCAGACAGTAAATTTGTGTTGTTGGGATCATCTGGTCTCCTGCAGAGAAACACAGTGTGATTACTGATTTCTCTCATCACTCTCACACAATGCTGTTGTAATAGCGATGTATAGCGATGTTATTCTCTTCCTTTCTTTAGTCAAATAAAACACGAGTCTATATAAAATCACTGAAAAAATTCAAGCCTGTTAATTCTGTTACAAAGTTCTGACACCGGAGACTCCTTCCCTGTTAAATTAACGTCTCCTTATAAAAATGATTTTTATTATTTATGTTTTTAATGTTTGGTTAATATAATTATACATAGACAATGTTTAATTCTTGAATGATTTAAAAATAAATAATTGTTGGTGAATTACTGAATTATAATAATGAATAAAACACCCCACCCCATCACTCAGTATTTTACAGGAACACACAGACAGTGTTTATTATTAATGTAGCATTAGTTAAACTAGTCTTTAAAAAATAAAATGGACGTGTTAAACATGTAATGAATTTCAATTCCAAATAATTTTCCATCTTGAGTCTAGTGATCCAGATACAGTATCTGCATTTAAACTAAGATTTATAAAGAGTGTATTGATAACAATTTTAATGTGTGACAGGAACGCTAGAAACATAGTTCTAATCTGCAGAGTGTAGATGTTTAAAATGATTACCTTCTTCTGCTGAACCTTCCTCTGTGTTACCTGAATACAGAAAATCAGTTTCCTCTAAATCGTCTTCCATCCTGGTTCTTACAGTCGTGACACCTGAATGTATTTATACATGTTGTGTTTTAGTAACATTTTAACATCTTTTAATAGGATAATATTTTATTTTTTAGGTAAATCTTCATCTGTCTCAGCTGTGTTACCTGGATGCAGAATATTAATAATTATTAATATATTAATAATTCCTTTCCACTACTCAGCTACTCATACTCAGTTTGTAATGCACCTAAAGAGCTCTATAAATACAAACAGTAAAAATGTGCTCACTGTTTACTAGTTGAACAAGCAGTACAATTTTTATGATTTGGAGTTAATCAGTGAAACACACTAAGGTCCAACACCCGGAGGCATCGCTGGGGAAGTGAGGACTTTACTTATTAATACTAATTCTGACAGAGGGAGTGTCTGACCCACCTGCTTTGAACTGGAAACACCTCTCCAGCTTTCTTTTAGTAGAACATGTTAGTCCTAAAAGTGATATTTCCTGTGTATTTGTCTCTGTTTGGCTTAAAAGTATAGAAATGTACAAGTTACACTTACTATGTAATGGAGTGACCGTCAGATTGACCACAGGAACAGTGTTACAGAAGTAAATCCCCGAGTCTGAGAGAGACACTCTCTTTATCAGGAGTGATAAATCACCTAACACACTGTATCTGTGATCTGGATCAGGTCTGTGTTTAACAGTGATGTCTCCATGTTCAGCAGTGAGGATGTCCACTCTCTGTCCATCAACACCTTTACCCCAAATCACTTTACCATCATTTTTACAGAAGAGAAATGTGTCACTCCCCTCTGTGAGACTCTGATTCAAGACAGCTGTAAAAACAAAAATCCACACAGAAGTTGTTCTGTTTCTGATCTTTTCTGATGCTGTAGAGTAAATTATCAGTAAAATGTAGCTGAAGGTCCCTTGTTTTAGTGTGTATTATTTTACTCACCACTGTGGGCAGTGTGGGCGGAGCCATAAAGCAGGAAACCAGTTAAAGCAAGAAAGAACATTGCTGTCCTTATGTTATGTCCTTATGAAGCTCAAATGAAACTCTTCAGGCTGTGATTGTGGCTTTAAAATGGAACAAAAATAGAGGAAATTCACCACATAGACTGACGTGTTCATTCTTTTTATAGGTAGCTTAAGGCTAATGCAATCTGATGTACAAGCCTATGTAACCTCTAGAAGAGATTAAACAATTATATTCTGGGTGTCACACTAACTGTACTGATCACTTTTTTACATTTAGTATGTTTAAACAGTAAGATAATATTTATAAATTATATCACAAATCTAACAGAGATACACTATGTGCACCCCTGACCATCACACCTGTATGAGGTTCTTCTCCAAACTTCACAAAGTCTGAAGCACACAAATATAGAACATCTCTGTGTGCTCCAGAGGCATGAATCCATGGATCCAACCTGCCTTGTGTCAATAGTCCAGGCTCAAGCTGGTGTAATGGAATGTTTCCATGGCACACTTTAGGATAGTTAACACCAATCAATCATAGCTTGAATGCCACAGACTATCCGTGGAACCCTTCCACCAACCAATCCATGGCCAAGCTCAAGGTGGCATTCACCACAGCTTCCATGGTTAAACACTGTGACCTATCCATGCCCTTTATAGTATACAGGAGGTCTCCAAGTCTAGGGTAGGGGCCATGCTTTCCCATCATTTTGGCATAAACCAAAATTGCATCCTGTAGCCTTTTACTCCTTCAGATCTCTCAGGCAGAGTGATGGAGTGCTGTTGGTGGTTCAGCTTGCAATGGAGACACTGGCTCAAAAGAGGCTGAGCAGGACTTTGTGATATTTACCAACCACCGAAATTTGGAGTATCTAAGAGCTGCTATGTGCTGGCAGGCCCATTGGTTTCTGTTTTTTGCCAGCTTCAATTTCAACATCTTGTTTCACCCTGGCTCCAAAAATACTAAGGCTGATACCCCTTTACACATTTACTCAGCTTAGTCACAGTCCTACTCAGATTAGCTCATCTTACCCCCTGCCTGCATTATATCACACACTGCCAAGCACCTAGTTCTCCTCATCCTGTCCTACAAACCAACAATAATTACTTGGCCCACACATCAGTCACCACAGGCCACCATGGAATCCAAAGAACTGATTGTGGGAAAAGTACTGATTGCCCCAGATGTGCTGGGGCATTAACAGAATGCTCAGTATTTGCCATTGGGAATCCCTGGCACACTTACCAGCCAGTAAGCTAGTCCTCTGCCCACCCATCAGCATCCATTTCCTTTAAGACCTTCCCCATTCTGTCCTGCAACACCATTAGTTAAGTCATAGTGGGTTATTTTTGGCTCCCCAAGGATATTGTCAGCAAATGTGTCTTTGTCTTCACATCTCAAGTGTGGGCCAGCTTCCTGGAGAAGTTGGGGATGGACATGAGTTTGACATCAGGCTGCCACGTGGAGTCCAATGGCCAAGTAGAGTGGGCTAACTGAGATATCAGCAGTTTCTCTGCATGTCCTGTGACACTATCCTTGAGGACTGGTCCCAGTTCCTGCTCTGGGCAGAGTTTGTTTAACTCCCCATGCCACATATCCAGACAACTCACACCTTTTCAGGTGGCTGCCTAGCTGTGAACACCTGGTTAAATGCAGTGAGCAGGTGTGGGAGGCCACCCACAGAAGCATGCCGCCCAGACACATAAAGCCAAGGCTGACCGCTGCCATGAACCAACCCCACAGTATCATCCTGTGACTGTGATTGGTAGCCAGGCACTTTAGATGCCCCACAATGACCCCAGGTGTCATTTTAGACATCAAAAGCACTAGGTACACAGGCCTCTTTCAAATCAAAATCTCCAGCCCTGCTCATGCAGCCAGTCCACGTTCCCTGGAGCCCTACCAGCCAGTCTGAAGCCCAGAACCCCTGGAGCCCTACCAGCCAGTCTGAAGCCCAGAACCCCTGGAGCTCTACCAGCCAGTCTGAAGCCCAGAACCCCTGGAGCCCTACCAGCCAGTCTGAAGCCCAGAACCCCTGGAGCTCTACCAGCCAGTCTGAAGCCCAGAACCCCTGGAGCCCTACCAGCCAGTCTGAAGCCCAGAACCCCTGGAGCCCTACCAGCCAGTCTGAAGCCCAGAACCCCTGGAGCCCTACCAGCCAGTCTGAAGCCCAGAACCCCTGGAGCCCTACCAGCCAGTCTGAAGCCCTCAACATCTCCACCCCCGCTCGACAGGCCAACCCACATCAACATCTATAACTCCACATCAACATACACCCTACAAAACATTTTTCTCTTTGATTTTTTAGAAGACTGAACATAGATTGAATAAAATTAATTCAGCATTATTTGTTTAGATTATACTGGAGTCCTCCAGTATTTGTTGCATGTTTATTTACTTATTCATCTTTACATTTACACAAAACTACATAATCACATAACATGAAGGTGGAAATTACTTGATGAAACTTTCAGGAACATGTGGACAGGACTAGTGTGAAAACTTAGTCAAAGGAGGTGAACCCAAATGCAGATAACCAGGTCACAGTTCTGGAGGAATGTTTATTTATCTATAATTTGATGATAATGCAAGTCAAATAATCCACAAGACAAATCCAGAAAGTCAGCTCAAAATGTGCAAAAGGTGTGACAGTAATTCCAAAGGATAAATCCCAAAAGTCCACAAAGTCAATCCAGAGATCATACAAAAGTTTTACAGGGATCCATTCAAAATACAAAAAGGCAATACTTCCAAAAAGTAATTCTCACTGGTCGACTAAGTAAATCCATAAGGCATTGAAAAGAGCATATGTCAAGAAATCAAAACAAATGAACTATACCAGATGCACAAAGTTGTTTAAGCAGCAATCCATTAAGCAGAGAACGAGACTGCCCTAGACTTGGTTACACCACAGGAAACACTGCGCAGAGTACTCAGGAAAAGGGAGACTAAAATACACAAACAAGACACAGGTGACAGAGACTGAAACCCAACAAAATAGGCAGTGGGGGCCTCTAGTGGCCAGAAATAAAGTCCACAACCCTGACAGAAACAAAACTGAGTAAAAATATGAAAGAATAATGTGAAACAGTGCAGATATTCCACACCACAGTAATGTTTGGTGTGATAATTATGACAGTTCCAGACAGAGAGCTCTACGTTACATTCGTCTATAAAAGCAGGGAAGTTTAATATCTACTGTTTACAGCAACAATCCAAAGGAAAGGAAACATGGAAATTAGATCAAATTTAAAAAAAAAAAAAAAAGGATGACGCTGTGTATTAATGTGTGAGATTGTGTGTGTGTGTGTGTGTGTGTGTGTGTGTGTATTAATGTGTGAGATTGTATGTGTGTGTGTGTGTGTGTATTAATGTGTGAGATTGTATGTGTGTGTGTGTGTGTGTGTGTGTATTAATGTGTGAGATTGTATGTGTGTGTGTGTGTGTGTATTAATGTGTGAGATTGTATGTGTGTGTGTGTGTGTGTGTGTGTATTAATGTGTGAGATTGTATGTGTGTGTGTGTGTGTGTGTATTAATGTGTGAGATTGTATGTGTGTGTGTGTGTGTGTGTATTAATGTGTGAGATTGTATGTGTGTGTGTGTATTAATGTGTGAGATTGTATGTGTGTATGTGTATGTGTGTGTGAGAATGTATGTGTGTGTGTGTGTGTGTGTGTGTGTGTGTGTGTATTAATGTGTGAGATTGTATGTGTGTGTGTGTGTGTGTGTGTGTGTATTAATGTGTGAGAATGTATGTGTGTGTGTGTGTGTATTAATGTGTGAGATTGTATGTGTGTGTGTGTGTGTGTGTGTGTGTATTAATGTGTGAGATTGTATGTGTGTGTGTGTGTGTGTGTGTGTGTGTGTGTGTGTATTAATGTGTGAGATTGTATGTGTGTGTGTGTGTGTGTGTGTGTGTGTATTAATGTGTGAGATTGTATGTGTGTGTGTGTGTGTGTATTAATGTGTGAGATTGTATGTGTGTGTGTGTGTGTGTGTGTGTGTATTAATGTGTGAGATTGTATGTGTGTGTGTGTGTGTGTATTAATGTGTGAGATTGTATGTGTGTGTGTGTGTGTGTGTGTGTATTAATGTGTGAGATTGTATGTGTGTGTGTGTGTGTGTGTATTAATGTGTGAGATTGTATGTGTGTGTGTGTGTGTGTGTATTAATGTGTGAGATTGTATGTGTGTGTGTGTATTAATGTGTGAGATTGTATGTGTGTATGTGTATGTGTGTGTGAGAATGTATGTGTGTGTGTGTGTGTGTGTGTGTGTGTGTGTGTGTATTAATGTGTGAGATTGTATGTGTGTGTGTGTGTGTGTATTAATGTGTGAGAATGTATGTGTGTGTGTGTGTGTGTGTGTGTGTGTATTAATGTGTGAGAATGTATGTGTGTGTGTGTGTGTGTGTGTATTAATGTGTGAGATTGTATGTGTGTGTGTGTGTGTGTGTGTGTGTATTAATGTGTGAGATTGTATGTGTGTGTGTGTGTGTGTGTGTGTGTGTGTGTGTGTGTATTAATGTGTGAGAATGTATGTGTGTGTGTGTGTGTGTGTGTGTGTGTGTATTAATGTGTGAGATTGTATGTGTGTGTGTGTGTGTATTAATGTGTGAGATTGTATGTGTGTGTGTGTGTGTGTGTGTGTGTATTAATGTGTGAGAATGTATGTGTGTGTGTGTGTGTGTGTGTGTGTGTATTAATGTGTGAGATTGTATGTGTGTGTGTGTGTGTGTGTGTGTGTGTGTGTGTATTAATGTGTGATCTGGAGTCATGGGTGTGAAGCCAGACAGTAAATTTGTGTTGTTGGGATCATCTGGTCTCCTGCAGAGAAACACAGTGTGATTACTGATTTCTCTCATCACTCTCACACAATGCTGTTGTAATAGCGATGTATAGCGATGTTATTCTCTTCCTTTCTTTAGTCAAATAAAACACGAGTCTATATAAAATCACTGAAAAAATTCAAGCCTGTTAATTCTGTTACAAAGTTCTGACACCGGAGACTCCTTCCCTGTTAAATTAACGTCTCCTTATAAAAATGATTTTTATTATTTATGTTTTTAATGTTTGGTTAATATAATTATACATAGACAATGTTTAATTCTTGAATGATTTAAAAATAAATAATTGTTGGTGAATTACTGAATTATAATAATGAATAAAACACTTGGGGACATGCTGTTATAGGAAAATAACCTCATCACCCCACCCCATCACTCAGTATTTTACAGGAACACACAGACACAGTGTTTATTATTAATGTAGCATTAGTTAAACTAGTCTTTAAAAAATAGATGGGATGAGCATGTAATGAATTTCAAACCATTTCCATCTAAATCTTTTTCCATCTCAAGTCCTGTGATCCAAATATCTGCATTTAAACTATTAAATGCAAAGATTTATGAAGATTAAGAAATGTGTATTAAAAACAATTTTTAATGTGTGGCTCTGACAGGAACGCTGGAAAATAGCTTTAATCTTTAATATAAATTATATCACAAATCTAACAGAGATACACTATGTGCACCCCTGACCATCACACCTGTATGAGGTTCTTCTCCAAACTTCACAAAGTCTGAAGCACACAAATATAGAACATCTCTGTGTGCTCCAGAGGCATGAATCCATGGATCCAACCTGCCTTGTGTCAATAGTCCAGGCTCAAGCTGGTGTAATGGAATGTTTCCATGGCACACTTTAGGATAGTTAACACCAATCAATCAGAGCTTGAATGCCACAGACTATGCGAGTATTGTCACTGTGAGGACCCCTTCATGGACATCTTCTAATGGCTTCTACCAGTTTGATAATGCGCCATGTCAGAAGTCATCCCAGACTGGTTTCATAGACATGACAATGAGTTCAATGTTCTCCAGTAGCCTTCAATCACCGGATCTAGGAAGGAGGTAGAGCGTTTTCATATTCAGTTCCTAAACTTTGGAATAGTCTTCCTGACAGTGTTCTGGGCTCAGACATAGTCTCCCAGTTCAAACACAGATTAAAGACATATCTCTTTAGCCTGACATACACAATTCATCCCATAACCTTGTACTCCAGTACATCTGATTAAATGCACATTATTATCTAGTACTGCTAATATCATGAACGGCAGCTACGCTAATTCCTTTCCTGTCTCCAGCTCCAGTAGACAGACGCCAACCCTGCAAGGATCCCGAGGCATCCAGAGATGAACCAACTTCAGCTGGGTTCTGCTTCATTAGGATTTGGATATTCAAAGAAACGCTGCCAGCCCTATGTGGACTTCGAGAACAACAACAACCTCCTAATTAATACACACACTAACGTTCTACATCACACTGTACACTGTACATAACCACAGAAAGGACATTGTTCATAATCACACTCTTCGGGATTTATAATAATTTATAATCACACTTTCCGGTGTCACCCAAATGAGGATGGGTTCCCTTTTGAGTCTGGTTCCTCTCAAGGTTTCTTCATCTTACCATCTAAGGGAGTTTTTCCTTGCCACAGTCGCCTCAGGGTTCTTACTAGGGATGATTTTGTCTAACATCTAGGACTTTTTGTATGTTTTTTGTTTCTTATGTTCTGTAAAGCTGCTTTGAGACAATGTTCGTTAAAAGCGCTATACAAATAAAATTAAATTGAATCTGAATCCAGGAGGAGACCTTAGATTTGTGTTAGAACAGGAGATTCACATCATGAAAGGTCAGCTGTAAAATGTGTAGGAACCGTGTGATGGAGTCACCATGGACCACAAGCTCAGAGGAACATCTTGTGGAACTGTTCTGTCAGGACCTACTGTTATTCCTAATACAGTGCTCAGTGTGTGTGTGTGTGTGTGTGTGTGTGTGTGTTCAAAAGTATTCGTACTGTTGACACAAATTAAAAAATTAGCCCGAGATGCTAGCAAGCCGATTATTTTACATCAGGCGAATATCACAGCCACCTAAAAAGGGGTCTTTAGATAAGAGTCTCTTAACGGTACACTTGACGCTTAAATCAACAAACTTACATTTTATTACTATTATTATTATTATTATTATTATTATTATTATTATTAACACTTTAGAACAGTATTATATTATTACATTATCAAAAGTATTATGATATTATTGATCTAAAATATTCGCCCAGAAGAATTGTTTATTACAGGAATTGCAGTATATTTATTTGTGTTAAATTAAAAAAAATACTTTGTGATTAATATATATAAAAGAAATATACAAAAACAATATTTTACAAACTCGAAAAAGAACAAGTTCCGTCCCCTTTTTTCTCTAGTTCAGCCCACCGATTGGTCGATCTGACCTGACGGCCGCTTAGTTTTAAAATCCGATTGGTCCGCCTTGTTGTCCGTCTGTTTTTCCTGCGCTCTGATTGGACAATGTGAGAAAAAGGAAAGACGACTGCCTTTAGGCAAATCAATTTCCTGGTTTGTGTGTGTGTGTGTGTGTGTGTGTGTTTTAATGCGCGTGTGTGTGTGTGTGTGTGTGCTGTAGAGTGGATTATTATTATTATTGTTATTATTATTATTAGAATGCAGTATAAATATATGTAAATAATTAGAGATTAGTCATTAGTGGACTCGACGGTAGATTAGACCCAGGTGTGTATGTTGTAGATGCTGGAGGTGTTTGGTGAGCAGAGTCACAGCCTGTCTGTTTATTATAGGAGAAAATCACAGTTTTTACATCATTTAAAGTCTTTATTTGACCATTATCAGTGGCTATGACTGCGGAATTACTGTCTGATCTGGACAGTCGCTTTTTCGCGGATAATCTCCTGACAAGCGAAGACTGGGGTGAGTGATGGACGATTTGCTTTTACACAATAAAGTCTAAATTCTAACATCATCAGATTTAGCTTCAGTGTTAAATAATCTGTGTGTTTTAATAAACAGGAGTTTTGTCTGAGCTGAGTAATATTAGTTAGTGTCTGATCGATGTCTTACAGCTTCAACAACAAACCGGAAAAAATGGCGATAAGTGAGAAAAAAGAATTATTCACTAAAGGAACAGTGCTGAGGGTTAAAGAGACCCTTTATTTATCGATAAACATTGTGATCAGTTGTAATACCGCAATAAAAAAGATGAACGCGATGAACTGTACCATAATAACCAAGACGATTGAGTGAAATGAAGTTATGACGTCATAATACAGCGCAATAAATTATACATTAGAATCTCCTAAAAATTCATAGACTCAGGTGTGATGCTCCGAAACAGCACAGTGTCTCCTTTCACTTGATTTTTATTCCACTTTACACTTTCTATCATTAGCAGACACCCTTATCCAGAGCGACTTTATCTCATTTTAAACAGCTGAGTGTTTGGGGGTTAAGGGCCTTGCTCAGGGGCCCAGCAGTGGCAGCTTGGACCTGGGATTCAAACCTACAGCCTTCTGATCAGTAGTCCAGCACCTTAACCATCGAGCTACCACATCTCATTCCACAACCTTTAATCTGAAAAGCTGTTACAAAGCACTGACAGCGGAGACTCCTTCCAAAAACAACACGCATAGCGACGATTACGCGGGTTTAACAGGGAGCAGAGTGAATGAGCCGTTACTATAGAAACGCTAACGCATCAGAACTGGTACACTGATATATAACCTGTAATTTGTAACATGAATGAACCTTGAACATTAGCACTGAGGAGGAAAATAAACATAAAAAAACAAGGCATTGTACGGGAGAAAGAGGATGTTGGTGATGAACTGTAACACTGATTAGCATCGGGTCTGTTAGCATCGTTGAGGTAAATGGGTTGTGTAACATAAAATCTCATGCTGAGAGACGGTCTGTCTGTCTGTCTCTCTCCCTCCCCACTGTCTGTCTGTCTCTCTCTGTCTATCTCTCTCTCAGATGCCTGTCTGTATCAGTGTGAGAGTATGGAGGAGGGTGAAGACAGGCTGAAATATGACACGTTGGTGAGTCCTTTCTCTTACACACACACACACACACACACACACACACCTAAGCTGTAAGCACTGAATGTTCCTTGTGTGTGTGTGTGAGGAAACAGCTAACATTACTCCTCCATTATGTGGTGTTGGAGTCATTGTGAAGTTCAGGAGCTCTGGTATTCCCCTGGACGCTTCACTAGAGAGTTGATGCTGGACCTGGAGGCAGTCTGAGGGTTACGTTCCCTCAGGATTAGCCACAGCTGTTAGCCGGGACAGCAGCCGAGGCTAAACCAGGCTGAGGACCGCTGCTCTGATCTTTGCATTAGCTTTAAACACAAAGCTGGTGTAAATATCACACTGTGAGGATTAGAGACCATACAGTGTGCTTCAGGATATTCAGACAAACACACTGTATAGGAAATGTTGAAATATCTACACAAATAAATCCTCTTAATGACAGAAAAGGAGGATGAATGGAAAAATCTGTAAATATTGACTTTACAAAACATCTAATCAGATAGGACTGAAGCATTTGAGCTGAAGCTGCAGAGTCTGAATCGTTCCATCTCTTTTATTTGCTGCCTGTATGTAATGAGCTTCCTCCCCAATGTGAAGCTTGAAACAGGAAGTGATGTGACAAGTTGAACCAGTCACATAATTGTCTCAGAGATCTTCCACATCTGAAGCTTTGAAGGGGATCAGAGATTGAAATGTACCATGTGTACAAAAAAGTGTGAAAGCACTGTGGATTAGCGCAGTCGTCTGTTTCAGTACGTTATTTGGATTAGCCCTGGAGAGGCTGACTGGTTTTATGAGGCTGGAGTGACTGGAGTAGCTCAGTGGTTGTGGGAATGTCCGTTCTACATTACCTCCAGTGGGGTTTTTGATTTTCTTTCACACATTTTCTGCTCCCTAGATTTGTGTCTAGATCTTTTACGTTTAGATTTCTGGCATTTGGCAGAAGATCTTATCCACAGGTTTACATTTTATCTCATTTTATACAGCTTGGGGGTTAAGGGCCTTGCTCAGGGGACCACCGCATCTACCACAATGTTTGCTTAGATTATCTTAATGCCGAGTTCACACTGCAGGATTTTCAGAGTGGTTAGGCTGTGTTCACACTGCACCGCTATCTGTGTTAGCATTCAGTCTGTGTTCACACTGCACCGCTATCTGTGTTAGCATTCAGTCTGTGTTCACACTGCACCGCTATCTGTGTTAGCATTCAGTCTGTGTTCACACTGCACCGCTATCTGTGTTAGCATTCAGTCTGTGTTCACACTGCACCGCTATCTGTGTTAGCATTCAGTCTGTGTTCACACTGCACCGCTATCTGTGTTAGCATTCAGTCTCTGTGTTCACACTGCACCGCTATCTGTGTTAGCATTCAGTCTCTGTGTTCACACTGCACCGCTATCTGTGTTAGCATTCAGTCTCTGTGTTCACACTGCACCGCTATCTGTGTTAGCATTCAGTCTCTGTGTTCACACTGCACCACTATCTGTGTTAGCATTCAGTCTCTGTGTTAGCATTCAGTCTCTGTGTTAGCATTCAGTCTCTGTGTTAGCATTCAGTCTCTGTGTTAGCATTCAGTCTCTGTGTTAGCATTCAGTCTCTGTGTTCACACTGCACCACTATCTGTGTTAGCATTCAGTCTCTGTGTTAGCATTCAGTCTCTGTGTTAGCATTCAGTCTCTGTGTTAGCATTCAGTCTCTGTGTTAGCATTCAGTCTCTGTGTTAGCATTCAGTCTCTGTGTTCACACTGCACCACTATCTGTGTTAGCATTCAGTCTCTAATGTGTTCACACTGCACCGCTATTTGTGTTAGCATTCAGTCTGTGTTCACACTGCACCGCTATCTGTGTTAGCATTCAGTCTCTGTGTTTACACTGCACCGCTATCTGTGTTAGCATTCAGTCTCTGTGTTCACACTGCACCGCTATCTGTGTTAGCATTCAGTCTCTGTGTTCACACTGCACCGCTATCTGTGTTAGCATTCAGTCTCTGTGTTCACACTGCACCGCTATCTGTGTTAGCATTCAGTCTCTGTGTTCACACTGCACCGCTATCTGTGTTAGCATTCAGTCTCTGTGTTGGCATTCAGTCTCTGTGTTAGCATTCAGTCTCTGTGTTCACACTGCACCGCTATCTGTGTTAGCATTCAGTCTCTAATGTGTTCACACTGCACCGCTATCTGTGTTAGCATTCAGTCTCTAATGTGTTCACACTGCACCGCTATTTGTGTTAGCATTCAGTCTCTGTGTTCACACTGCACCGCTATCTGTGTTAGCATTCAGTCTCTGTGTTTACACTGCACCGCTATCTGTGTTAGCATTCAGTCTCTGTGTTAGCATTCAGTCTCTGTGTTAGCATTCAGTCTCTGTGTTAGCATTCAGTCTCTGTGTTAGCATTCATTCTCTGTGTTAGCATTCAGTCTCTGTGTTCACACTGCACCGCTATCTGTGTTAGCATTCAGTCTCTGTGTTCACACTGCACCGCTATCTGTGTTAGCATTCAGTCTCTGTGTTCACACTGCACCGCTATCTGTGTTAGCATTCAGTCTCTGTGTTCACACTGCACCGCTATTTGTGTTAGCATTCAGTCTCTGTGTTCACACTGCACCGCTATTTGTGTTAGCATTCAGTCTCTGTGTTCACACTGCACCGCTATCTGTGTTAGCATTCAGTCTCTGTGTTCACACTGCACCGCTATCTGTGTTAGCATTCAGTCTCTGTGTTAGCATTCAGTCTCTGTGTTCACACTGCACCTATCTGCACACGCTATCTGTGTTAGCATTCAGTCTCTGTGTTCACACTGCACCTATCTGCACACGCTATCTGTGTTAGCATTCAGTCTCTGTGTTCACACTGCACCGCTATTTGTGTTAGCATTCAGTCTCTGTGTTCACACTGCACCGCTATCTGTGTTAGCATTCAGTCTCTGTGTTCACACTGCACCTATCTGCACACGCTATCTGTGTTAGCATTCAGTCTCTGTGTTCACACTGCACCTATCTGCACACGCTATCTGTGTTAGCATTCAGTCTCTGTGTTCACACTATATGATGGATCAGTAACAGGAGCTTTCACACTGTATGACTTCACAGTAGGAAGAATCTCCCACACCTCTGTCTGCTCCACAAACTGTGTTTCACAGCCGAACGTACGCCAGAAATAATAATGTAATAACGCGAGATCACACGTGAGATCAGAGTTCTCGCGCGAGACTGGAAATGTTGCCCCGCAAAAAGTTCTCCATCCAAATGGACAGTGCAGGAAAGAAGGATTGTGCGTTCTGTAGAATTGACCAAATGAATAATTTTGCAGTGTCCAGCTGCTGATGCGGCTGGTCAAGCAAATGTTTCTGCTTTATTTCTGTTTGTAACTGTAAAGATTTATTCTGATATATCTATATTTGAGACATTTACTTCTGATAAAAACCTATAAACTCTATTAAACCCTAATATTGTGCTCCAACTGATGCTTGCTGATATTGTGGTCTATAACTCCTCCCCAAACTGACCGCTGCCCTGTATCTCACTCTCTTGTTGGCTGTAGGTCATCGCCGAGGTATTTTCAGTCAGAACTCCTTTCACACTGCAGGACTTTGGGTCACCGACAGGTCCAGATATTTAGCATGACAAATATTTCACGGGAGCGGCGACTCGCTCAGATCACGTATTTTATAATTCACACTTCATGATTGTCACTCGCGTGCACGAGCTCCGATTTGCCTTCAGTTTTGCAAAGCTAGTCAGCAACTGAAAATCAGGGCTAAAATGTTTCAGTGTGACCTCAGTGTGTTAGGATGGTTATCCTGGATTAGCACTAGGACAGTTGTGGTGGTTGGATCAGGTCTAGAAACTTCCGAGTGAAGGTGAAGAATATTTTAAGCTGTAGAATCTCTGCAGCAGTGTAACTAGTGCTAGTGTATTAGCAATACCTGATTAGCCGTAAACGCTAGCTGGTTCTAGAAAGAGTGGACGATTAGCTGCCTTCATTCTCCTTCCCTTGGTCCTTAGCAGAACAAAATACAACAAATGAAACAGGAGACTGGACACTGAGATGTCGAGAGAGAGCACAGAGCAGTGGACGCTGTGAGAGAGTCAGCTGGTGGTTAGAACATCTGTACAGCTGGATGGTGAGGATGAGGAGGGCTGGAGAGCAGGAGGGATGTGGATGTGACCCTCACAGAAATTCACACAAACCTCTTGGAGAAGCAGCTAAGTTCATTTCAGTCTCAAATTCTGACTTCTATCTCCACAGCTTGACAATGACCTCGTGCTGACCCTTGACCCCGACAACCCTGTAGCACCATGGAAACACATGGAGAACAAACTGCTTGCAGGTGAGCAGGAGATGATGATGATGATGGTGATGATGATGAAATGCAGTTATAGTGACCGCATTACACAGCGATGTTCCTGAGACTCTGATGGTGTGGTCACTGTCAATGTTAGATGCTTTAATGGCTGATTTTCTCTCTTTTCAGGTGACATGTCAGTAATGAAGGATGAGATGACCATAACACAACCTCTGCCGGTGGACATGTGTGAGTGTGTTTGTGTGTGTGTGTGTGTGTGTGTGAGAGACTGGACGTATTTGTGAGAATGGACAGGTGTGTGTTTGTGGAGGGGGGGGCTGGATGTGTGTGTGAGTGAGAGAGAGAGAGAGAGAGGGAGAGAGAGATTGGACATGCGTTTGTGAGTGTTTGTAACTAGTGTGTATGTATGTAAGACAGGACGTGTGTGTGTGTGTATGTGTTTGTGTGTGAGACCGTGTGTGTGAATGGTTATGTGGGAGTGTGTGCTAGTGCAAGCTAAGATTCTGCTTGTTATCCTATGTTTATTGGTGTGTGTGTGTGTGTGTGTTTTAGTGTTTCAAGTCAAAGCAGAGCCTCCATCTCCTTCGTCCTCGCCAGCTTCAGACAGCTCTCTACCTTCCTTAACTGAAGCACAGGTACACACACACACACACACATCTACTTACACTTTCTCACACATCTAATTACACTGCATCTAATCTACAACTTTACAAGCTATGTCTCTCTCTCTCACACACGCACACACGCGCGCACACACACACACACACGGCTTGTTTGCATGAACCCTCCCTCTGTTGACTCTGCAGCTGAGTAAACGTTTCCTTGTCCTTTACTTCCTCTGTCTTTCTGCTCCTTCTTTATCTTTAGAAATTTCTTTACTCACATCCTGAAGTTTTTACTGTATCCAGGATCTTCCACCCCTTCTCTTCTGTGTGTGTGTGTGTGTGTGTGAGAGAGAGATTAAAAACTGTCACATTAGGTGATAAATGAAGACTTCAGATACTATATATATATATATATATACTATATATATATATATATATATATATATATATATATATATATATATATATATATATATATATATATATTTAAATTAATTAAAAAAATATACATATCAGTTTTATATATATATATATATATATATATATATATATATATATATATATATATATATATATATATATATAAAACTGATATATATTTAAATTAATAAAAATAATCAGGTTTATTCTCACATTAATAATTAATATAAAACACTTCTAGAAAAAAAGTAAAGCTTAAGAAATTTTCAATTTTATCTTCACATCTGTTGGATGCAATTATTTATAAATAATTTATTTTTAAATTATTTTAGATATAAGAGTTTTCGGCTTACATTTTCAATTCATGGGTTTATTGAGTTTAATTTCTTAATTAACTAATTTATTAAGCTCTTCATTATTATTATTATTATTATTATTATTAAAAGCAGTGTCGGTGAGAATCATTAATCATTTTAATAAATGACCCCCAGTCGTGTCTTTCTGCCTCTGTATGTTCATAAAGTCTCTCTCAGTTCCAGGTGAAAGGTGAGAACCCCCCCACACCCCCCTACATGTATGGGGATGTTCTCTCACCCCCGGTGGGTGCCATGGAGGTTACTGTGGCCAGCACAGCCCCGCCCCCTCAGCAAGCTCCACCCACACTTCCTATTCCCACAGTAGCACAGACCACAGGTACACACACACACTTCTTAATGTCTGAGATAAACTGAATCTCTTGAGAAAACTGCTGGTTATTAAGTGTGTGTGCGTGTGTGTTTGTGTGTGCGTGCGTGTTTGTGTGTGCGTGCGTGTTTGTGTGTGCGTGCGTGTTTGTGTGTGCGTGCGTGTTTGTGTGTGCGTGCGTGTTTGTGTGTGTGTGCGTGTTTGTGTGTGTGTAGTGAATGCTGGCTCCATTCTCAGCAGTAAGCCTGTGCTACAGCCGAGGCCGGTCTGTGTGGCTGCTAAAACACTGATCCTGCAGGGAACACAACCAGGTACAGGCTCCTCCTCCTCTCTTTACTGTCTTCTGATTGGTCAAAAACACCTAAGAGTGATGATGATCCTACAGATCACTTGGTGTGTTTTGTGTGTGTGTTCTGCAGCAGTGGTTCTGTCCCCGTCGGTGTGTCTGGGTTCTGCTCCGGCCATTGTTAAAATGGAGCCCGTGTCTCCCAGCATGCACTGCACCAGCCCTACAGCTCCGCCTACCACCAAGCCCATCATCCCAGCATCCTCTCTGCCTGGCAGCAACTGCAGCGACATTGATGTGAGTGAGTGAGTGAGTGAGTGAGTGAGTGAGTGAGTGAGTGAGTGAGTGAGTGAGTGAGTGAGTGAGTGAGTGAGTGTGTGAGAGTATGTTTGTGTGTGTGAGAGTGTGTGTGAGAGTGTGTGTGAGAGTGTGTGTGAGAGTGTGTGCGTGTGCGTGTGAGTGTGTGTGAGTGTGTGTGCGTGTGAGAGTGTGTGCGTGTGAGTATGTGTGTGCGTGAGTATGTGTGTGTGTGTGAGTGTATGTGTGCGTGTGAGTATGTGTGAGTGTGTGTGTGTGTGTTGACTTATTTTCGATCACTTAAGTGCTTACCTCATTCCCTACACCTCACTATTCCCATGAATTATCATTTTTATTATTAGTTTTTTGTACAGTTGAGTATTCCATACACTTCAGTATTCCAAACACATTAGGTTTCCACCATGAGCTAGGAGTCAGTAACTGTAAGGAATAAAGTATCAGGGGGAGGGACTGGAGTGGCACACTGATTATTCTGTTATTATTATTGTGGTGGTGATGATGATGTTGGTGGTGGTGATGATGGTGGTGATGATGATGGTGGTGGTGTTGATGATGATGATGGTGGTGGTGTTGATGATGATGATGGTGGTGGTGTTGATGATGATGATGGTGGTGGTGTTGATGATGATGATGGTGGTGGTGTTGATGATGATGATGGTGGTGGTGTTGATGATGGTGGTGGTGTTGATGATGATGATGGTGGTGATGGTGGTGGTGTTGATGATGATGATGGTGGTGATGGTGGTGGTGTTGATGGTGGTGGTGGTGTTGATGATGATGGTGGTGATGGTGGTGGTGGTGATGATGATGATGATGGTGGTGGTGGTGATGATGATGATGGTGGTGGTGGTGATGGTGGTGGTGGTGGTGATGATGGTGGTGGTGGTGATGGTGGTGGTGATGATGATGATGGTGGTGGTGGTGGTGATGGTGGTGGTGATGATGATGATGGTGGTGGTGATGATGATGATGATGGTGGTGGTGGTGTTGATGATGATGATGTTGGTGGTGGTGGTGATGATGAATTTGGTGGTAATGTGATGAGCAGTTGGCTGACTGTGCTCCTCCTCTTCCTCAGATGAAGGTTCTGAAGCGTCAGCAGAGGATGATAAAGAACCGCGAGTCTGCGTGTCAGAGCCGGAAGAAGAAGAAGGAGTATGTACAGAACCTGGAGGCTCAGCTGAGGGAGGCGCAGCAAGAGAACGAGCGCCTGCGCCGAGAGAACCACGCCCTGCGGCTCCGACTCGCCACCAAAGAGGTCAGAGAAACACATGATTAGATGGTCAGACATAGAGCTGGGTGGATGATAGATCAGACGGTCAGTTAGACAGTCAGATGATCCGACTGATGGACTGAAGTTTTGACAGTTACAAATAGGCAAATAAACTGTGTGTGTGTGTGTGTGTGAAACAGGGTGCTGAATCGGGCACCAATAAGCGAGCGGTGTGTGTGATGGTGCTGCTGCTCTTCATCACCTTCAGCTTCGCTCCTGTCAGGTAAAACACAGACGACGCCTCAGCAATTAACCTGCTAATGAAAAACTTCACAAACATAATATAACATCATCCCTCTCTCTCAGCATCACGGACAGGAAGTTGCCGTCTGCGCTGGAGGATGGGGAGGAGCCTCACACGGGGCGACGCCTACTGGTGTACGAGCCGGACCACGTGGTGACCGACAAAGCGGCGGAGGACAGGCTGGATAGTGAGGAGGACATAGGAGAGGACAGGTGGAGGAGAGGAGAGGTGGAGAGGGAGAACGCCGAGACCTTTCACTTCAGGTTACAGCTCAGATTATTCATCTTCATCTTCATCATCATCATCACAGTCGTCAATATTCATTCAGCTTATTAATGACGTTCTCCGTCTCTCCACACAGGAACGTGAGCAGTGTGTTCAGTGAGGTGAAGGATCTCGTCCTGCAGGACATCGACCGGCTCTTCTCCTCCTCCGACTGCAGACAGTTCAATCGCTCTGAATCACTCAGGTTGGCATGGCGACCGGGGTCAAAACCTTCTCATGTGTGTTATAATCGCCAGGAGTTTATTTATTTGTGTGTGTGTGTGTTTGTTTCAGGTTGGCTGATGAGTTGCGTGGTTGGGTTCATCGGCATCAGATCAACAGGAAAAAGACGAACCGCAAACCTAAAATCGCACAGAAGGCAAAAATAGCACAGGTATGAACACACACACACACACACACACACAAGACATGCAGTGTTTAGACAAAGAGGAGATGTTCAGACAGACTGACGGCTGAGGGATAAACAGTCAGACAGTTAGATGGAGAGTTAAAATGGTTCCTTTTGGTGGAAATGTCACTAAAATGCTCTTGAAATGGTTCCTCTGGTGGAACCCGAAGATGTAGTTGAAAATGGATGTACCACATGGTGGACTTCAGATGTTCTTCTGTGGGAAACTTGAATGGAAATGTTCCTGTCATGTAAAACCTACCTAAATAGTTCCTGAAATGGTTCCTTCTGTGAAAATAAGGCCAGCATGTTCCTGAAACAGATTAAATATCCCTGAAATGGTTCCTCTGGAGGAGCTGTGTATATTATGTGTGTGTGTGTGTGTGTGTGTGTTTCTTTTCTCCAGCAGAAAGCTCAGCACAGGAAGACGAACTTCTCACGCTACCTCCCCATCGAGACGCACCGCTCCATTGAGAGGTGGCAGGACTACATTACCCAGCATGCATTTCAGATTAGTGTGTGATAAAGGACATTATTATACCTGTGTGTGTGTGTGTGTGTGTGTGTGTGTGTGTGCGTGTACAGTCAGCTGCAGCTCTTACCTGGTCCTGAGGTGAGCTACAGTGACTTCCTGGATGCCATCGATCGACGTGAGGACACATTTTATGTTGTCTCCTTCAGACGGGTGAGACACATGGCATGCTCACATGCTTATCAGCAATTTATAAACCCTTACTGGATTAATTAAAAATTAAATCTATCTCTCTCTCTCTCTCTCTCTCTCTCTCTCTCTCTCTCAGGATCATCTGCTTCTCCCTGCGATCAGTCACAACAAAACCACACGTCCCAAAATGTCCCTCGTTATGCCTGCCATGGCCATCAACGGTAACAAATCTTCAAGAAAAATCTGCGTTATTTATAAAACACTTTGACTGCAGCAGGATTGATGTGTGTGTGTGTGTGTGTGTGTGTGTGTGTGTGTTCAGAGTCGGTGTATAACTCGTCTCAGGGTGGATATGAGCTGATGATGCAGGTGGACTGTGAAGTCATGGACACAAGAATAATCCCCATTAAATCCTCCGTGGTCCCACCCTCACTCAGAGACAAGCCCCCGAACCCGCCCTCTCACCCCCATCACCACGGTAACCACACCCGACCACCACATGGAGGCGGGGCCTCGACGCCCAGGCAACCCTTACCTGTCAGGAGGAGGGGGGCAGAGTTTCTGATCACACAGTCAGGATCGTAATGAAATGGAGAAAAAGGGAAAACACACACACACACACAATGTAAAGATTTTTAAAATCGCAGAATTCTCCACTATTCTTCGCCCAGCTCCTGCAATTCCGTTCTCCATGTTAAACTGTAACTCTGTGATTTTAAGGTAAAGAAACGTAGCAATATTTAAAAATCTCTAAAGATACCTTTGTTTCTATGGCAACAATGATGGCCATCAGTTTACAGATTCCCAAACATGCAGAATTCCAAAGTACGTGTCTCAAAACTCTTAGAATTCCACAGTACAGGTCCCAAAACTTCCAGAATTCTGCTGTATTGGTAACCAAACTCCCAGAATTCCATCCTGGAATTCCATCAGTGAGCTTTACAGCTGTGTAATCTCTCTCATTTCCCATGCATGATTCACTGAACTCCCAGAATTCCCCTGTATGCATAGCTAAACTCAGAATTCCGATATTCAGTTCCTTCTCCCAGAATACTGTAATACCCCATTCCCAGTATGGGTCAGTAAACTCTCAGAATTCCCTCATATGTGGGACATCCACTTCCCAGAATTCCAGTGAGAGCCCTTTAAGGAGTGTGTTTTGTAAATTTGTGTCTTTATTTTTTTACTTGATGCCAGTTCATCGCTGTTGTTTTTGTTTGTTCTGTTTAATTATGTGCGTGTTTATGATTCGAGAATTTTTCTGTGTGTTTATTTAAATGAGAAGCTTGTGATCGAAGGAAATATCAGTTACTGTGTCAGGAAAAAAACCCACCCGGACGTTCATCAGACTGTATCCCAGATACTCCTGTGTGTGTTCGAATCCTCTCTGATGGAACGACGTCGCTTTAACATCACGGATCTGAATCAGGGTACAGGGACCACTGTTGCAACCCATCCAGCCAAGTCGAGATATTTGTGGGCGGAGCCGAAATCCTGATCCACGCCCACAGGGAGTTTATAAATCCTGACACGAGCGGTTGCTGTAGAAATGCATTAACAATGTGTGAAATTGTAATATAGTGTAAATATATATATAAAAAATGTGTTTTTATCAAATAATCGTAGCTGCGCAAGATTAAGACTTTATTAAGACTTTATTAAGACTTTATTACTCCAGTCACGTGTAAAGGGAGATTTGTTCACATTCATACGTTTGTTAATTAGACGCGGCCACTTTAGATCACGATTACGACGTCATCACTTGTAAATAGGGAAGTTTGTGACACCATGTGCATTTCTACGCTTGTACTTTTAACACCTTTTAAGAATTTTTTATTTGTTTGTTGTTTTGTTTTTGTTTTTTAACCGTAAATAGTCTGATTTTTCCCTCAAATAAAATGTAAATGAAGGTAGATCCTGACTGGATGGATGGATGGATGGATGGATAGGTCTACAGATGGATGGGTCTATGGATGGATGGATGGATGGGTCTACAGATGGATGGATGGATGGGTGGGTGGGTCTACAGATGGATGGATGGATGGATGGGTGGGTGGGTCTACAGATGGATGGGTGGGTGGGTCTACAGATGGATGGATGGATGGGTGGGTGGGTCTACAGATGGATGGATGGATGGGTGGGTGGGTCTACAGATGGATGGATGGGTCTACAGATGGATGGATGGATGGGTCTATGGATGGATGGATGGATGGGTCTATGGATGGATGGATGGATGGGTCTACAGATGGATGGATGGATGGATGGGTCTACAGATGGATGGCTGGATGGATGAATGGATGGGTCTACAGATGGATGGATGGGTCTACAGATGGATGGATGGATGGATGGGTCTACAGATGGATGGATGGGTCTATGGATGGATGGATGAGTCTACAGATGGATGGATGGGTCTACAGATGGATGGATGGGTCTACAGATGGATGGATGGATGGATGGATGGATGGATGGATGGGTCTACAGATGGCTGGATGGATGGATGGATGGATGGGTCTACAGATGGATGGATGGGTCTACAGATGGATGGATGGGTCTACAGATGGATGGCTGGATGGATGGATGGATGGGTCTACAGATGGATGGATGGGTCTACAGATGGATGGATGGATGGATGGGTCTACGGATGGATGGGTCTACAGATGGATGGATGGATGGGTGGGTCTACAGATGGATGGATGGATGGATGACGTTTTCACAACACATGAGGTATATTTACGTTTATGGTACATTTTTCCTTTTTATCTTATGAACCAGGAGAACATAACATCATTAGAATCGCTGGAGAAAAGTGTATTTTGTCTGATTTTTTTTTTTTTTTTTTTTTACAAAAGATCTCACAAGATATTGGTACAGAAATAGAGTTTCTAACTCATCCATCATGTGTATAACGGAGGAGTGTTTATAATATTCATACAAAAAAACACGACGTCATTTATTACAGGTCAGGTATATTACATTTACGGAATTTGGCAGATGCCCTTATCCAGAGCGACTTTATTTCTTTATACATTTGAGGGTTAAGGGCCTTCTTCAGGGGCCCAACAGTGGCAGCTTGGTGGACCTGGGATTCGAACTCATAACCTTCTGATCAGTAGTCCAATGCTTTAACCACTCCCCGCCCATATATTTATTTATAATTCTATACAGATAGAGAGATTCCGATATAGAGGCATGTGCTGAGTTAATATGGAAATGTATGAACTGTATGAATGAATACCAGAGAGGAAGCTGTCTGACTTCTAGCACATGCCTCTATATTATATATATATATATGAGTGTGTATAATATAGGACAGTTCCTATAGAGATACTTCTCATCAAACATTCCTTTTAGATCATCACACACACAAATGTCTTTATGATTGCTGTACATATGTTTTGCTGTTTGTTTATTTTTATAATTTATCAGAGGAAATTGTTTTAATTTTTTGGCTGTGTGAGTTGATGTATGAACCACTGTGCTCTTTTGTTGTTGTTTTCGACAAATAAGAACCTGCCAAATAAATAAGTAAAAATTTGACAGAATTGTCTGTCTGAGTCTCCTGGTAAGTTCACCTGAATACATTTGCATTTATTCAAGGGTTTGAATTTTCTTCAGACGTCTCGTCACTGGAGAGGACAGAGATTCAAAAGTGTGTGTGTGTGTGTGTGTGAAAGAGAAAGAGATTAATATTTCTCTTTATTAAACAGTGACCCAGGTTTTTATAAACATTGTTAGAATGTTGGCCCATTGCTTGCTGCATGATTATGAACTGTTCCTCCGATCTACACCTCTGATCGCTCAGTGACGATTTGGATCGATTGTTTTTTTAACATGAAGGTTATAAATAAAATTATAATAAATAAAATGATAAATAACAGATTATTTGTTTGGACGTTAACGTACTGAGTTTAGCGCCAATGAACCACTAGATGGAGCTGCAGCTTACAGCATGATGCAGAAAGTCACACACACACACACACACACACACACACACACACACACACACACTAGAGTGTTTGCTACTTTTTTGTTAAAGAGTTAAAGTTAGAAGTTTGAGTGTTCCTCAGTCTGTGCCTTAAACTATCAGGTAGTTACAGGAATTATAATCAGTTACTTAATAAGGTTTAATTATTATAATAATAATAGTATTTTATCATAAGATAAGATAAGATAAGACTTTATTAATCCCAAAGGAAATTCTTTTGCCAGAGACTGCTTCAGATAAGAAAAAAGTGTTCAAAAGTACAAAAAAGGCACTAGGGAACTAGAACATACTGATACATAATCAGATACTGAACATGACATTATATTAACATACATTACAATAACATACCATTTATTATTAATAATAATAATAGAAGAAGAATGAAAAGAACATTTAAAACAAAAAAAACCCTAAAGGATAAACTCTCTCTGTGTCTCTCTCTGTCTCTCTCTCTCTCTCTCTCTCTCTCTCTCTCTCTCATTTGTTGCAGGTGCAGTGATGCTGAACGCTCATTAGAGTGTCCTTAACATGTGTCCTAGTCTATTAAAGATAAAATGTGTGTGTGTGTGTGAGAAAAAGAGAGAGAGAGAGAGTAAGAGAGAGACAGAAAGACAGAGAATAAGTGATGATGTCATCGCTCTTGAATTGATGTTACTGTCCTCTTTAACCTTTGGCTCTGATGCAGATTTTAAAATCAAGCGCTGATGAGAGAACGGCTCTGTCTGTCTCTCTGTCTGTCTCTCTGTCTGTCTGTCTCTCTGTCTGTCTCTCTGTCTGTCTGTCTCTCTGTCTGTCTGTCTGTCTCTCTGTCTGTCTCTTTGTCTGTCTGTCTGTCTCTCTGTCTCTCTCTGTCTCTCTATCTTCCTCTCTCTGTCTGTCTCTCTCTCTGTCTCTCTATCGTCCTCTCTCTGTCTGTCTCTCTCTCTGTCTCTCTATCTTCCTCTCTCTGTCTGTCTCTCTCTCTGTCTCTCTATCTTCCTCTCTCTGTCTGTCTCTCTGTGTTTCCATTGCTTATACAGCTGTGGGCTATTTTAAATCTACACACACACACACTTCCCGTTTCTGTGGTGTTCTTCCTCATCTCTTTTTAGTCCACTTAAGGCCTCTGCTCCATTTAAGGACCTGAGCTGATCATCAGCATCAGCTGCACTCATTTGCCCTTTGCTGTAGGACACACACACACACACACACACTTCAGACCAGATCACAGATTGTGAGCATGTGTTGACAACAGAGACAGAAACAAACACACAGACACACGACTGTTTGATTAAGTTTAAAGGATAGATGTGCTCAAAGTTTGGGATTAATGAAGACTGGTGTTTGTGTGTGTGTGTGTGCCCGTGTGTGTGTCTGTGTGTTTGTGTGTGTGTGCCCGTGTGTGTGTCCGTGTGTGTGTACGCGTGTGCGTGTGTGTCTGTGTCTGTGTGTGTGTGTCTGTGTGTGTGTGTGTGTGCCAGATGTCCCCATGCAGATACAAATAAAGGATTTGAAATAGATAAAAAAGTGATATGTTATTAGTATTTAATGATAAGTGATTAGTGATTAGTCATAGGTTATGAGTGTTTGGTGATTAGAAATATATGGTTAGTGTTGAGTAATACCAGTATTAGAGTGTTTAGTGCTATGTAATGTGAGTTTAGTGATGAGTTATAAGTGATTAGTGTTTGGTTGTAAGTGATCAATGGTTAATTGTTAGTGCTTAATGATTATTGATTAATTATTAGTGATATGTCATTTGTGATTGGTGACTAGTATTTAGTGATGAGTTATTACTGGGTTAGGATTAGGGGGTTAGGATTTGGAGGTTAAGGTATGGGGTTTAGGATTGGGTTTAGGGGTTAGGGCTAGGACTAGGATTAGGGGTTGGGGTTAGGGGGTTTGTGGTTTAGATTTAGGGGTTAGGGTTAGGACTAGGGTTAGGTTTATGGTGGTTATAAGTGATTATACATGCAGCTGGAGAGCCGTTTCTAAACATTACTAATTCCTCACTATATCTAGGTCATGTCCCAAAACCTCTCAGGTTGGCAGTCATTAAGCCTCTTCTTAAAAATCCTAAACTAGACCCAAATGAAATAACAAATTACAGACCGGTTTCAAACCTTCTGTTTATATCTGAAATATTAGAAAAGGTGGTGTCAGCTCAAATATGTTCCTTCTTACAGGAAACAACATCTTAGAATAATTTCAGTCAGGTTTCAGGCCCCATCAGAGCACAGAAACTGCACTAGTTAAAATCACAGATGACCTGCTTTTAGCTCCGGACCAAGGCTGCATCTCCATTTTAGTCCTGCTTGATCTTAGTGCTGCATTCCACACTATAGATCATAATATTCTCATAGATCGCTTACAAAATCACACAGGTATGCAGGGACAGGCATTAAAATGGTTTAGATCCTACCTGTCTGATCCATACCACTTTGTAGATTTAAATGGAGAACTGTCCAGTGTAGTGCCAGTGAAATACGGGGTCCCACAAGGGTCAGTTTTAGGACCTCTGCTTTTCACAGTATACATGCTTCCATTGGGTCACATCATTAGAAGGCATGGGATTAGTTTCCATTGTTATGTCGATGAAACCCAGTTATATATCTCATCAAAACCAGATGAAATATCTAATTTGTCTAGACTAACTGAATGTGTTAAAGATATTAGAGATTGGATGACCGAAAATTTCCTATTATTAAATTCTGATAAGACAGAGATATTACTTATTGGCCCAAAAACTAGTACACAGAAGCTCTCGCAATTCAGCTTACATCTAGAAGGATGCACTGTTACCACTAGCTCAACAGTGAAAGACCTGGGTGTAATATTAGACAGCAACTTATCCTTTGAAAATCTTTCAATATTACAAAAACAGATCAAGACCAGATCAAGAAAATCTTACCAGACCAAGAAGATCAAGAAAATATGATCATATAACCCCAATATTATCATCCCTGCACTGGCTACCTGTTAAATTTAGAGTTGATTACAAACTGGCACTACAATTGGTTTATTTTATAATAATAGTTTATAATTGGTTTAGCTCCCACCTATCTCTCCAGTCTTCTGACACGCTACAATCCACCACGCTCTTTAAGATCACAAAAGTCCGGACTTCTGGTAGTTCCCAGAATGTAAAAGTCTACAAAAGGGGGTAGAGCGTTTTCGTATTTAGCTCCTGAATTTTGGAATAGTCTTCCTGACAGTGTTCGGGGCTCAGACACAGTCTCCCAGTTTAAAAGTAGTTTTAAATCTCTTCAGCCTGGCATACACATAATTCATCCCATAACCTTGTGCTCCAGTACATCTGATTAAATTCACATTATCATCTAGTGCTGCTAATATCATGAACGACAGCTACGCTAATCCCTTTCCACCTGTTACATATTCTGGGTCCATTTGTACGCTACTGGCCGAGAGTATGAGGCCCAAAATGGTGGTGCAGAGAATGTGGAACTCACACTTCTGGACTTTCATGAAGAGGTGGTTCTGGAGCATGACCTGAACATGACAAATGTGCTCCTCCAGGGAGAGGGAGTAGATGAGAATGTCATCTAGATAAATGAAGATGAATTGGTTGATCACAGAGCGGGTTGTTAAGGAGCGCATGGAAGACAGCGTAAGCAAGGCCAAATGGTATCACTTAGTATTCATATTGGATGGTGGGTGGGTTAAAAGCTGTTTTTCATTCCTCGCCCTCCACGAACCAGGTGATAGGCATTGCTGAGGTTGACCTTGGTGAAGATGGGTCCCCCTGGAGGAGTTTGAAGGCAGATGACATGGCACTTGACAGTGATGTTATTTTGCCCCCAACAGTTGATATATGGCCACAAGGACTTTTTTTTCCACAAAGAAGAACCCTGCCCTGGCAGATGAAGAGGGGGGATTTATGATGCCAGCGGCAAAGGAATCCAGAATGGACATGTACATGCCTCCTGCTCTGATCCCCAAAGGTGGAAAAGGCATTCCCTGGGAGGCATGGTACCTGGCAAGAGGTATTGGCACAATTGTAGGACGGGTGAGGAGGCAGAGATGAAGCCTTGGCCTTGCTGAAAACTGGCCCAAGGTTGTAGTACATATGTGGAACAGAGGGGGTGGATCGGGAAGACCTGCCTATGGGGCACCTGACTATAGGACACCACTAAATGGGAATGCTGGGCTAAGGCAGCAAGTGTAACAGAAAGTCCCCCAACTGAGAACCTGAGCACTAGTCCAGATTATGTGGGGGTTATGTGTTTTCAGCCAGTGAAAACCGAACATGATGGGGTTTGGAGTGATGAGTTCTCTGTTCCAACAGTCGAGTTGGGTGGTGATCCAGGGAGTTCATGACAAGCTCATCCTCAAACATGGCGACAATTCCCCAGTAGAAGGCGTCATAGAGGGCTGTCAAGTTTCACCCGGAGTCTGTGGACTCTGTATGGATGTCCAAGGCATACTCTGCAACAGGGTACCCACCCTGGGAAATCTCAGGCAGGGCCCAAGCAGCATCTTGCTGTGCTGCTGTGGTGCCGAACACTTTGCAGAGTTCTTTTGAGAAGGCATCGTAGGAGGCTCAGACAGCAGATTGGTGTTCCCACTCAGCGGTGGTCCATAGACAGGCTTTTCCAGACAGAAGGGAGATGACTTAGGCCACCCTGGCTCATTTTGATGGAAAGGAGGATGGCTGCAACTTTAACACGATGGCACATTGCATGATAAATGCTTGGAAGAGAGCCGGCTCCCCGGAGAAGTGTTCTGGGTGGGGCAGGTTATGAGCTAGGGGCGTGGCAGCCATAGGGCGGGAGAGCTTGTTCACTCTGTGAGCAAAGTCCTGTGTAGCCCCAGATAACTCCTGAAAGTAATGTTCGTGGGTAGAGGATGCTTGGTTCAAGGTTTCCAGTTGAGTCTGGAGACTCTGGGAGCATGCTGGGTCCATGTCTGGCCTTTTAGGGATGGCAGGGGGAACCCAAATGCAG
>NC_080723.1:24655399-24682899 GCF_019097595.1 Hemibagrus wyckioides
AAGACATCATAAATAGAGACAGATCGGTAATCATAATCCAAACAGGCAGAGCAGATCGAAAACAGAAATACACCAAGAGCTCTGAGATCAGACTGAACATGAGGAACAACACACCAGGAAAGAGGAGCTGCTTTTTGGAGATTAGAGTTAATAAATATCTAAAATTTAATTATCCTGCAGAGTGACCTCAAATTCATGATTAAAAATTAACAGAATAGATAGAGCACAACCTCAACTCTACACAGAGGAGCAGGAAAGATGGGATTAGTCAGAGAAACAAGCGGGGACAAGAGGATTGAGCTGGAGAGATCATAACCCGTTCACAGATCTTATCCTATACACTCACACAGATAAACATTTACATAAAACATCATAGCAAATCCCACTTGGAGATTCATCCAACATGTACAAGCAGGTTCTCAAAACCTTTTGTCCAGAAATCCTGCTCATTACCCCGAGAACCTTGTCCTCTCTGTGAAACATGGTGGTGGTAGCATCACATTCTGAGTTCATCTTCTGCTCCTGAGTGTTTCTCTGACTAATCCCTGTGTGACTGCTCACTGATCTGATCTGATCTCGGTGTCCGGTCTCCTCTGAGCAGATGCTCTTTGTGTTTGTGGTGTATTCTTAGAATTTAATAAGGAATTTGTGAGCTTGTTTTGATCACTCCGTAGTTTTGGTTTGTTTGGGTCTGTTTTCTAATCAATATGTTTTTTTTTCTCAGGAACAGTGCCATCATGTGACACGCTAATTACACACGTAATACACAAGTCAGTCAACTCCAGACTGGTGCTCATCTTCAGACTCTTGATGTTTATGATGTTTATATGAAGATCAGGTTTCAGAAGCTCATTCTCAGGATTGAGAGAACAGTCTAGAGAGAGATGGGAGGGAATCCTCGGGAAACCTCTGACCACGGGAGATCCACTACACCAACACACAAGGAATAAACAATACAACATACCCAGACATTAACCTGTCGTGAAAAAGGTGAAAACAAACACATTAAAGAAAATAAATCTCGATCAGGTCAAATGGTTGCAAAAATTCATAAATATTTACACACCTGAATCTCACTGGAATTCTATATTTCATGAATAATCCATAATACTAAAGTGGGGAGACAATTTATGAGCCTGCATAAGTATTTTACTGTGAAACCCTCAAAATAGTTAGCATCACCTAACACTTTGGTGTTTCTTACCTCCTTCATTGTTCTGATTATCACTGCTGTGCTTTTTACCTGCAGTGAATGAAGTTATTTGCATCGTTATTTCATTTCCTAGCTTCTTGGCATCGACCTGCGCAGAATCAGAAACCCGATGAAAGAAAAGGACAAAGTTATATTTCTGAAGCATCAGTTATCAGCGATATGTTTCCCAGATGAATTCACTGTATAACTGACCTCATTAAAGTGTTGCATATGCAGCTGCATCACACATTTCAGGAGATTACAGTGGAACCTCTGCATACAAATTCTTCTTTGTATGAATTCTTCTTTACAAATTTTGTTAATTGAAATTTTGCATTGGAAATTTGCATTGGCATACGAAGCATTTTCAGCATATGACCTGAACTGAGTTCAAAAGTTTACGAATTTTCCGAATGTTCTTTCAGTCACTGAAAGCTGTTGTGAAAGAGTCAATATGATTGATACCAACGTTGCCTTCAGCATGTGTTCAAAGGCTAGGTGATTTTTGGGTGTTTTGTTGTTGACAGATAGGTGGCGTGGGTGGTCTGTTCTATTTTTAGTTCAAGCTTGGTGGCACGACTTCCTGTGAGGAGCCTTGACATGGAATGCTTGGGTCAGTTCTTTGTAAGCAGTTTGCATCCGCTTCGTATTGCTCATATTTTTGAGTGGCTGGAACGGATTATCTGCATTTACATTATTTCTGAAGGGAAAATTCATGTCACAGTACAAATTTCCACCTTAAGAACTCACCTCCAGAATGAATTAAATATTGTATGCTGAGGTTCCACTGTTTCTGTAATCATACACTATGAGATGAACTGAAAACAAGAAACTAATGAACAGTAAAAGGAGGGATGGAAAAAACAGTTTAAAGTTGAAAACAATGCTAATGGTAGTAGCATGTCACAATCACTCTGCTTTAAATCAGACGAGTCAGGAGATCAGGAGAATCTGTCAACCATTGGGAATTATCTATCCAACACTTCCATATTTTTAATTTTGACTGTATTTATTATTTATTTTATTTTTAAATGCTTCATTGTGTATTTGTGTTTCTTGTTTTTATGATTTGTTCTGAGGTTTTTGGAAGAGAGCAATTTGTGGTGCAATTATATCATAATATTGTCATGGTAACAACCAAAGGTGCTGAACTACATTTCCCATCAGCCCCTGCATGTCCTAATCACTCAATCCTGCTTCACGTTTCTGCTCATCAGCCTCCTGTTTAACTTCTGTTTCTGTGTGTTTCTTTGTCGAGTTGGTGTTGTCCTGTTTGTCCTGTGAGCCACATCTTCACTCTTCAGCTTTTGTTTTTCCTCGTAGAAATGATTTATGGTTCTTGGGTTTTTTTGGTTGTTTATTTTGCACTTTATAAAATAAATATCAAGGATTACATCAGTGTCCTGAAACGAATCCTGAGAAGAATGTGTTCCTCTCAAAACCCTTTTCCCAGTACACTGGTGTCCCAGTCTGCCAGTGGAATGGAAATGGATTTACGGGACATTTTCAATCAGTATAAACAAATGACTGATGTTCTGTTCTCTGGTCCGTTGGCTTTCAGTGTGTTTTAGACGTGTGTTTTCCCTCTGTTGTGTAACCTTACACAGAATTTTACTGGTTGAAGATCAAAAGAACAAGCACTTGGAGCATCTCAGAGAACAGAAATGGGTTTGAGATCAACATTTACTTTGAAAAAACTAAGCATTTTTGGAACTTTTCTATAAATACATATCGCCCCTGGTAGGCTAGGGAAAAACAGAAACACTACAAATTCTTAAAGTCCCGAGTGTCTACTTTCATATGAGCTTCATATTAACCTCCACTGTGTAGTGGAACATGACAAAGACACTCAATCATCTACATGGACACAAGAAAACAGGAGGAAACTCATTAAAGATGTCAGAGTTTAGGATACAGGAATGAGGAATCAACATCAATGATGTAACAGTTATAGTGTTGGGAAGCATGTTATTTTCTTTAGCTGGTGCATTAACTACCAATGTTCTGGGAAAGTATTCAACCACAGATACCCCCCACCCTAACGGCAGGACTTTTAAAACACTCTCTTCTTGCTATTGGGTCATACCAGGCTCACAATGAGGCTATAAAGCCGTCCACAGTCTGTGTCTTAGTGCTCCTCTGCTGTAAAACAGAAGCAGCCCACTCCCGAGCTTCCCCAGTGAGAGATGAGATCATTACGGCTGCTTTGGTTGGCTCGCAGAGGGTCGTCGTAACCATACTCCAAACAGAATGAGCACTGGAGCAGATACCCCTTTAAAACCCCAGGAGTCCCATCAGCGGCGTTGAAGAGTAGAGGCAGGTCGCGAGAGCGCAGGCTATCTCCAGACGTGAGAAAGTACTGCTCCCGCCTCATCATGGACTCCTTTAACTTCCTCACTTAATATCTGCAGTGAAAATATAAAAAAAGTGCTGGAGAACTTGGTCACACCTGGTTAGAGTCATCACTAATAATCAGCGTGTGAGGTCACTTCACTCTGCGGGTCAGAGCCTGACGTGCAACAAAACCAAACATGGACATGTGTCAAGCATCTGGACAAGACCGTGGCACAAATACCACAAATCTGATGGAGCACTACGAAGATCAGACGTGATGCATTCCAGAGGAGCAGAAATATCCACAGCAGCATGGTTATAAACATCCAGCGAGGCTTCATATATACACTGAACAACAGTCTAACATCCCTGAGCACCAACACACTGTCTGATTCAGCTAAATCTTTTTAATTTCCTCCTGTACATACACTATATTGCCAAAAGTATTCTCTCACCCATCCAAATAATCAGAATCAGGTGTTCCAATCACTTCCATGGCCACAGGTGTATAAAATCAAGCACCTAGGCATGCAGACTGTTTTTACAAACATTTGTGAAAGAATGGGTCGCTCTCAGGAGCTCAGTGAATTCCAGCGTGGAACTGTGATAGGATGCCACCTGTGCAACAAATCCAGTCGTGAAATTTCCTCGCTCCTAAATATTCCACAGTCAACTGTCAGCTGTATTATAAGAACGTGGAAGTGTTTGGGAACGACAGCAACTCAGTCTCGAAGTGGTAGGCCACGTAAACTGACGGAGCGGGGTCAGCGGATGCTGAGGCGCATAGTGCGGAGAGGTCGCCAACTTTCTGCAGAGTCAATCGCTACAGACCTCCAAACTTCATGTGGCCTTCAGATTAGCTCAAGAACAGTGCGCAGAGAGCTTCATGGAATGGGTTTCCATGGCCGAGCAGCTGCATCCAAGCCATACATCACCAAGTGCAATGCAAAGCGTCGGATGCAGTGGTGTAAAGCACGCCGCCACTGGACTCTAGAGCAGTGGAGACGCGTTCTCTGGAGTGACGAATCGCGCTTCTCCATCTGGCAATCTGATGGACGAGTCTGGGTTTGGCGGTTGCCAGGAGAACGGTACTTGTCTGACTGCATTGTGCCAAGTGTAAAGTTTGGTGGAGGGGGGATTATGGTGTGGGGTTGTTTTTCAGGAGCTGGGCTTGGCCCCTTAGTTCCAGTGAAAGGAACTCTGAATGCTTCAGCATACCAAGACATTTTGGACAATTCCATGCTCCCAACTTTGTGGGAACAGTTTGGAGCTGGCCCCTTCCTCTTCCAACATGACTGTGCACCAGTGACCAAAGCAAGGTCCATAAAGACATGGATGACAGAGTCTGGTGTGGATGAACTTGACTGGCCTGCACAGAGTCCTGACCTCAACCCGATAGAACACCTTTGGGATGAATTAGAGCGGAGACTGAGAGCCAGGCCTTCTCGTCCAACATCAGTGTGTGACCTCACAAATGCGCTTCTGGAAGAATGGTCAAAAATTCCCATAAACACACTCCTAAACCTTGTGGACAGCCTTCCCAGAAGAGTTGAAGCTGTTATAGCTGCAAAGGGTGGACCGACGTCATATTGAACCCTATGGATTAGGAATGGGATGTCACTTAAGTTCATATGCGAGTCAAGGCAGGTGAGCGAATACTTTTGCCAATATAATGTATCAATACGATACCTTTACATGACCGTTGCTATGGCTACAGCTTGAAGCACATTACAGGACATCACTCTGGTCTTGTTACCTTTCGCATGTAAACAGTAACCGTGACCACAAAGAGCCTTAATACACACAATCTAACATGAACACAACTGTTAAACCTGCATTCACATCAGTGAAACTTCAGCTGCCTTCAAAGAGCTCTGAACTACATTTCCCATCAGCCCCAGCACCTGTCCTCATCACAGGCACCTGAGTCTCATTCTCACACTGATTAGCTCCATTATATATCTTCCTGAGGCTGTATGTTAAGCACTTGTTTTTCTGATATTCTGGGGGTGTTCTGGTGGTGTTGGTGTTCTGTTGTTAATGTGGTGGTGTTCTGCTGGTGTTGGTGTTCTGTTGTTAATGTGGTGGTGTTCTGGTGGTGTTCTGTTGGTGTTGGTGTTGGTGTTCTGTTGTTAATGTGGTGGTGTTCTGGTGGTGTTCTGCTGGTGTTGGTGTTCTGTTGTTAATGTGGTGGTGTTCTGGTGGTGTTGGTGTTCTGTTGTTAATGTGGTGGTGTTCTGCTGGTGGTGGTGTTCTGCTGGTGTTGGTGTTCTGTTGTTAATGTGGTGGTGTTCTGCTGGTGTTGGTGTTCTGTTGTTAATGTGGTGGTGTTCTGCTGGTGTTGGTGTTCTGTTGTTAATGTGGTGGTGTTCTGCTGGTGTTCTTCTGGTGGTGTTGGTGTTCTGTTGTTAATGTGGTGGTGTTCTGCTGGAGTTCTGGTGTTAATGTGGTGGTGTTAGCGTGGTGGTGGTGTCAACATCAGCAAGTCAACATCCATCAATCCATCCATTTTTGATACCCGCTTTATTCCTAATTAGGGTCACGGGGATCTGCTGGAGCCTATCCAGAACACAATGGGTGAAAGGCAGGGGTACACCCTGGACAGGTCACCAGTCCATCCCAGGGCCACAAAATGGGGGAAAATGTATTTGATTTGAATCCCATTATCTGCATTTGTATACATTTAGAGACTATGGTGATACAAAATCCAGGAAATAATGAATTTAATTATAATGATTAATTCTGCCAAAAAGAACTGTAGGCTACTAAACTGTTTATATAAAAAATGTCTCACTTTTTCTTTATTGTTTAATAGCGGCCGATCACCAAGACCTCAGATTATCATTTTATAAAGTCAGAAATGTTCACCATTCACCGTTTTGTGGGTGAATAAAATGTAAATAATGTGGTCAAATCAGGTGCAGATAGACAGCAGCAACATTAATATGTAATTATATGAAAAATGTTGATCATTACTTTAATAATTGTCTTTCATGCATAAACAACCAGCCTTAGTTAATCAACACATTAAAATATTTACATTCCTGCTGCTAATTTTCTGTGCAGCACAAATACCTAAAGTAGATCATTTTTATTATACCTGTTCATTATACCTTTTAGTCTGATATTTTTAGCGAGTATGCACATGATGTTCCTGGACAGGGACACATGCATCGACACAGGCACACTCTCTGTGTCCTTGCTGGTTCTGCTCTTCCATGGCGATGAAAACCATAACATAACAAACATAAATCATAAACAAATTTGAAAAGTTTGGGGGACATGTCCCCCCTGTCCCCTGTGGAAATTACGCCCCTGGCTAGACCACTGGATCAGAGCATCTCCAAAACTGCAGCTCTTGTGGGGTGTTCCCGGTCTGCAATGGTCAGTATCTATCTAAAGTGGTCCAAGGAAGGAACAGTGGTGAACCAGGTGACAGGGTCATGGGCGGTCAAGGCTCATTGATGGACGTGGGGAGTGAAGGCTGGCCCGTGTGATCCGATCCAACAGACGAGCTACTGTTGCTCAAACTGCTGAAGAAGTTAATGCTAGCTCTGACAGAAAGGGGTCAGAATACACAGTGCAGGACAGTTTGTTGTGTATGGGTCTGCATAGCTGCAGACCGGTCAGGATGCCCGTACTGACCCCTGTGCGCCGCCAAAAGCACCAAAAATAGGCACATGAGCATCAGAACTGGACCATGGAGCAATGGAAGAAGGTGTCCTGGTCTGATGAATCATGTTTTCTTTTCCATCACGTGGATGGCCGGGTGCGTGTGCGTCTCTTACCTGGGGAACACATGGCACCAGGATGCACTATGGGAAGAAGACGAGGTGGTGGAGGCAGTGTCCTGCTTTGGGCAATGTTCTGCTGGGAAACCTTGGGTCCTGCCATCCATGTGGATGAAACTTTGACACGTACCACCTACCTAAGCATTGTTACAGACCATCTACACCCTTTCACGGAAACAGTTTGAGGTGTTGACTCCGCCTCCAAATTCCCCAGATCTCCCTCCAATTCAGCATCTGTGGGATGTGCTGGACAAACAAGTCCGATCCATGGAGGCTCCACCTCACAACTTACAGGACTTAAAGGACTTGCTGCTAACATCTTGGTGCCAGATACCACAGCACACCTTCAGGGATCTAGTGGAGTCCATGCCTCGATGGGTCAGGGCTGTTTTAGCAGCAAAAGGAGGAACAACACCATATTAGGCAGGTGGTCATAATGTTATGGCTGATTGGTGTAAATCATCTGTACTTAGCCTCCATTTTGTGACAGAAACAGAATGAGGTGTAAATATCAAGCAACAACAATGTAATTTATGCTCATCGTCATGGAAACCAGGAAACAAGCAGTGATTTATAACAGATTAAATTTTTATGGATTTCACAGGAAATAATGTCACTATGGTCATGACTTAAACCACTTTAAATCTGGGCTCTCGAACATTTCGCGTTTTATGTACCTCCACGGATAGTACGATATTTATTTTATTTAATCTGTTGAAAGAGGCCAAAAGTTTCCTCAGTATTTAAATATTCAGAGTCAGATCATGTAGATGTGTTAAGATTAAACTCATCTGTGTGTAGCTCACACCTCTCAGGCTTCCAGATTATCCTGTAGCAGAAAAGATGGAGACGCAGTGATACACTAACATCACAAACGCACCTCATTACAAAAAAAAAAAAATCAGGGATAGAAAATGAGGACTGAATGCAGACTGTTTAATGTAATACAGTTATTTTTTTTATTAAGGTAAATAAATTGAGGTCATGAAAGTATATAAAGTATGACTGTAACAGTGTGTGCATCATTACATCATTTTATCCAAAAAACATCTGTTTTTTCAGAATGTGGGCACGTCCATGTTTGTTGTCAATTCTGATGGTAAACAGTAGTAGCTATATATAAAGTAGCTATATATATAAAGTATTTATTAAGTTAAGAAATTAAACACAAAGTAAATAACATGCTGATTAGTGTAACTGATTATTTGTTGTTTTGGTTTTTGTTGCATGCTTAACATTAGCTTCATTCTCAGATTAGCAAATCAAGCTAACAGCACCAGCTACAGTACATACATACACTCTGCAGAGGAACCAGAGATCTCTGCTAACTCCTTTAAAGAGTTATTTTTTCCTCATAATTTCCTCTGTGTTTATTTGGAGGATGCATAGACCATTTCTGGCGCTAGCTGGAGGCAAAACAAAGGGAAAAGTGTAGGCAGTCAATACAAGCCAGTACAGAGTCCGTCTACACAAGAAACGCAAATGTCATCTTGTTGTGTTGTTGTGTGACAGGATCACTGGAGTACAGGCTCCAGTGTGACGTTTTCTTGTATACCTGCTGCCAGACAAAAAAAAAACACGATAGCTGTGGTTAAACGCAATTAAACGAGTGGTCTGGACAGAAACATCATCAAAATGCTGGTGTTTGCAGAACACACTTCATATCAGATAAGGTTAAAGAAACTCTTGTTTGTGGTTATGTGTCTAAATATTTCTTACCCATGTCCACCTCATCAGAAACTGGGGAACAAGTTAAGTGATTTCACATGTAATGCTGGACAGTGAGTGACCTAACAGTCAAATAAATTGGGATTTTGACCAGTCATTCTTTAAAAACAAACTAACAAAACTTGATAACTACCTCTTGTAAAGCAAGAAATCTTTCAGCCTCCACCTAAGCTCCGCCCACAAATAGCTGTGATTAAACTCCACACTGATTATAATCAAAGAACGTAAATAAAGTGGAGCAGGAGCTAAAGACAAGCAGATAGTGATACTAAGAAACGGTGTGTGTGTGTGTGTGTGTGTGTGTGTGTGTGTGTTTTTACTCTACAGTCATCTGTGAAGCTCATTATCAAGTCTTCCCACTCGTCACTCATCACTCTGTTTCTCCTTCTCTCTCTCTCTCTCTGAGCAGTAACTGGATGTCCCGTCTTCGTCATCTGTCCCACTGCTGCTTCTGAAGAGAGTCTACGTCATGGTGCAGAGGAATGAAGGGTTAATAGATCAGATACACAACCCGACATCACAGCTGAGTACATCCACCTACTGTTCCTCAGTGTGAAGGTGAAATCCAGCAGCTAACTGGAGAGTTTATACTGGACTGTTACTGCTGTTGTTTTTTCAGTACTCATATATCTTGATCTGCTTCCTGAATACACATCCAGTGTTGATCCATTTTAGTGATTCAGCTGTGCAAGCTTTGTCTCATCACTGGGAGCTGAGCTTCAGTGTCTGGGTGAGAAGACCTGACTTCCTGTCTCACACATTGATCAGATCAGAAACAGGAAATTTACTGAAATCCTTTACTTGATTAAAAGTACACAGAATTATCTAAACAAGCAATCTGGTACAAGCCTCAAATTCTCTCTCAAGTTAAAGTAGAAAAGTGGAATCAAAGTCCCAGAATGCAGTGCAGCTGTGGTACGATGGAGTTGGGCATGATGGTGTTGACAATGATATTAGTGTGAAACCTTAAGCTTTGGAAACTGACCTGTTTGAGCATGTGTGTAAATGATGAGGTGAGAAAGCGGGACAAAGGAAAGCACTAAAGCGCCGCTGCATCAATCTCTTTAGGTGAAGAAGGTTTTAGCAGCAAAAGTGCTGACACTCGAGACTCCTTCCATAAAAGTCAAATCTCCTAGCAGAAAACTTCTCATGAAGAATGACCATGAGACCACAAGCTCATGTTGAATTTATTAACGTTCTCATCTCTGTTAACATTACAGTGGAACCATGTTAGATATAAATCCCAGTAGAACTCAGTCAAAGGAGAGGTTAAGTATCCATCCATCCATCCATCCATCCACATCTAATACAGAATCAGTCTCAATGCACCGTGAGCTACAAGGTTAGCCTCTGCATATCACACCTCTCATGATCCTTCACAGTTTACAGAAATGGTCTCTACGGATTACAACATCCAATATACACAAACTCTGTCACCTTCTCAGTGGCCTTCATCCTAATCACACACACATCTGGACTCGTATACTCGCTGCTCGGTGTGTTCCTGCTAGCCTCAGATCCTGTGTGCTGTAATTCTGTTTTCTGATCTGGTTTTATGTATCCCAGAAGTTGGGGTCAGAGCCCAGGGTCAGCCATGATACAATTCCCCTGGCACCCAGAGAGGTTAAGGGCCTTGCTCAGGGCAGCTGGACAGTGCTGGGGTTTGAACCTCTGACCTTCTGATCAGTAACAGAACCTTAACCCTGTTTGTACATCTCCTCTCATGATGCTTTGGATTTGTTGGGTAAGAATGTAAACTTGCCATCTCTACCCAGTGTCATGTTCATGTTTATAGCAGATCAGGAAGTAAACTGTGAACACTGCTGACCTAAACATCAAACCTGTCTCTCATAAACATCATCTGACTTCATCTGACTAACCTTCCAAACCTGTGATGTGTATGTCTGTGATTTCAGCTCAGCTTACAAAAGCACCATTATTTACATCCAGCCACCATCATGTAGTGTGGAGTTCAGCGTGAAAACGTACAAACTTTATCAACAAAACCTGATTAAACCAGCAGAGTTCTTCACTGTGGATGAATCTCCGCACAATCCAGCAGAGAAATCCCGAAGACATTCACTGTACAGCAAAATAATCAAGCTTAAATAGTGCAGATTCATTCATAAAGTCACATTGTCCATTTTTTGATGATTTTCAACTGTCACCTCGAACCTCACATTACTGCTGAGTTCTGGACACTGATTGGTGGATCAGGTGTTGATTAATTGATGTGTGTGTGATGTGAGGAAGGATTCTCCAGTGTCAGAGGTGGAAGTGAAGATTTTCAGCACAGAGGAGTTTCTCAGGAACATGACAAGCTCTCAAAAGACTATTTGATCTTATTATTCAAGAGAGAGAATAAAAGAGAGGCTGGTGAAGGGAACACTGATACTAGCTGCTATAATGTAAGTGCGAACAGGAACTAATTCGTCTCACAGAACATTTCTAAAGATTAAATGTAATGATTAATAGATTAAAACAATTGTTTTTTTTTACTGTACATTATTATAATTATTATTATTATTATTATTATTATTATTATTATTATTATTATTATTAACAGCAGTAGTAGTGTAAATAATAAGTATTTGTTTAATAAATAAATTAATTTATTTTTTGATTTATTTTACTCTAGCCACATTTGTTTTAGGAGTGTAGCTGTACCCCAAATGATTTCTTACAATAATTTATGCTAATTTTGTGCTAAATAAAAGCTAATTCATGCTGTTTATGATTCTTCCTTGAAAAAAAGCATGTGAACATATTAACCTCCTAGGAAATCATCTTCCCACTAATTTGCTAATTAGCATATGGCATAACTGCATTTTACCTAAACCAACTTAAAAATATATAAGAGAAGAAACCTTTCTATGTTCAGACACACGAGTGCAATTCTTTTCTTCCCAGTGTGTTAGTGAGCTTTAATGACATCAGCGTGGTGCTGAAACAGGAAAATAAAGATTTTGTGCAACACAAACACGACTCTGTGGCGATGCGGTGATTAGACTGCGAGGACGAGCGTGATGCTGTCTCAGGCCTTAATCCAGTCCCCCATAAAAGCGTCTCTCTGCTCCTCCACCGCTGCGCCAGATGTTTTTCGACGATGGGTTTCACAGCTGCACAGAAATATGCATTGCTAATATAACACAGCTATACACACACGCTAGACGCTGAAAACAGGAGCTCTGAGTAAACAGGAGCCATATGTAAGCCATGTAGTAATAAATAATACTGTTAACATGTCTAACATCCGCTCTTCATCTCTCTAACCTTACCTTACTCTCACCTTACTTTTAAATTATGGTAATGGATATATTATTGCAGAATTTTATTACTAGCTATTTTATTTTTACACATGGTTTATGTTTAATTTTATTTTGTTTTAAACTTTTTTTACTTTAGAATGAAAAGCATTTTGACCTGCACTTGAATGATGCTGAATAGATAAAGTGATTCTTCTTCATCTTCTTCTTAAATTTTTTTTTTTTTTAAAAATGTCCTGAAAATTGACTAATGAAAATCAGACATTGCTTTTGAATTGTGGTTCAACAGAAGCATTAAGAAATGAAACAGGCCTGGACAAAAATGATGGTACCCCTAGAAAAGACTGATAATAATTTGTCCATTGGGACATTTTCTGATTTTCATTGTGTAATATTCAGAGGAATGTGGAATTATGTCGTGAACAGTTCTGTCCCCAGGCTTTTAGTCAGTTTAGTTTATCGTCTTTTATGGGTTTGACCTTTTGACATTGTTATATGCCTGTGCCTCGGTTAACCCTTTGAGAACAGAGCTGAACACCAGAGTCTCCACTTGGACTGCTAGACTTCTATAAAACCCAAAACAAGTCACTGAATTCATTATTATTCCAGTATTAATTATTAAAAAATTAATTGTTTGAATTATATGATGTATTTCTGTTTGAAGTCAATTTAAAATTTTGGAAAAATAAATATAAATGACACTTAAATAGCAGGTGATACAGTGGTACAGCAGATAGCACTTCACATCTCCAGGGTCCAAGTCGATCCACAGCTCAGGTCCTTTCATTGTTATATTCCTGCCTGAGGATCGTTTCAGGACCCACACTGAACCTGAGCAGGATAAAGTTACTGAAGGTGCTGAACAGTGTGGGTTGTGCTACAGCGATGGTACTTACATTTTATAATTGTAATAAAAAACTTGCACTGCACTCATTCTGTGGCTTCAAACAGCAAACATCAAGGCCAGGAGCAATCCACTCCAGTTTGGTCTGGAGCTTCTCCACAACCAGCAACCAATGGACAACTTTCAAAAACTGACATCCAACAGATGGAAAAACAAAGAAGGATATAAGGACCGAGACAAAGAAAAGGCTCTGGTGAGAAGTGACAGCATTAACATTCACAGCATTCTCTCAACACAATAGATTTCCAGTCCTTGTCCTAATAGAAGAATCCTTGTCATAAGCATCAGTTCATTATCTCAGTTTCAGACTTTGAACCAATCCCAATCTCCATCTCATTCCAAGACTTTGACCCTGTCCTAAACTCTCTCTCTGTCTCAGACCTCAGGACCTTCCAGTCTCTTTCTTAACTCCCAATCATCTTCACATTCCCAGACCTTTCTGAATCTCAGTCTTGGTCCCAGTCTCTGATTTTGTCTCAAGCACAGTCTCATTCCCAGACATTTTTGAATCTCTGTCTCAGTCCAAGAACCTGATTTTGTCTCAAACTCTGTCTCTGTCCCAGACCTTGATCCAATACCCAACTTTCAGTCCCAAACACTGCTCAAGTCATAAGCCTTTCTATCAGGTCCCTGTCTCAATTACAGGCCCTCATCTCGGTTCCAGTCCACTACCATTTATCTATTACCGATCCATTATCTCAGTCCCAGTGCCTGTCTCAGATCTTTCCACTGCATTCTCTGATTCTTCAGCTCTAACAGCTTTCATCACTGTCCGTCTTGGTTACTGATCCAGTCCCTTTCTGGAGCTCAGTTTAAGGGACTAAAGTAATATAATTTGTATACACCTCTGTGTATGTCATGTGATTAGTAAAGTGTTGTTAAAGTGAGAGGAATTTTTTATTGTGTTTAGTTCCTTTCTTTTATCTTAGGTCCATAAAGTTTTCTGATTTGTCTTTGGTCTTCTTGTTTCAGAAGCTTTTAATTCACTCCTTTTGACTCAGTCATCTTCTGCTTTAAGAAGCCCATTCATCTCAGGATTGATGACGGACTCCTGGCCGCACGCGTTACTGACATCTGTACGTAATCACACTGAAACACTCGTCACACACACTCTTACTTTTTCCTTTCCCCCAAAATGACTTTTATTTCTCCAGTGTTCCCTCCCACCTGCACTCCTCCGTCCTCCTCATTTTCGGGATTTCGGGCTTCCTCTGCTTGCTATTTTCTCAATAGTCGTCATTCACATGTTCCTCCAACTCACAAATGCTGCTGATGTCATGGGTAAAGCTGACAGAGAAGAACCCACTCGCAACCTTTATATCCTTTCTGCTTAGCTAATGGGCCTCATCTCATTCAGTCTAAAGATGGTGGATTAAACTCTCTGCTCTCACTCGGGTTTCATGAGTGTATGGCTTTGTAGATCATGTCTCATTGTGTCAGTGAGAATCAAGGATCATGACATTAGACTGGACACCAGATTTATAATTTTTATGTAAATATGCAATATATTAAGCAGGAGAAGTCATGTCAGCGTGAATATCCCGATATATCTCTGTTACAAACAAGACAAATCAAAAATATAAAAGTTTCCAAAGCAGGAGAAAAACATGATTGATGACATTTCTGCAGTTTCCATGCAGCTAAACCAGCGTGCTGCTCTACTATCCGTATGTCTGTTGCAGTAATGTGTAGAAAGCAGCTGATGAATGACATGCTAGCACAGAGCGTATATACACTACATATACACTACAGCACAGCGCTAGAGCAAAGCTGGAGTACACAAAGTTCAAGCATTGGCATGTAGCGGAAAATCAAGTACAAATGCTAGCGTCACACTGTATTATAAATAGTTCACAGAGGAGCACAGAGCAAAGAATCGACAAAGAAGCTTGCATAAAGCTGGGATTGTACAAAATGACATGGTGGCCTCAAACGTGCCTCTAACTTGGTGTGGAAACGTCATATCCTTTCTACAATACACAATATCTATCACAATATATGATTTTCTCACAAAATGCCAGCAAATCAGTGTATATATGATGGTATTTTATTATTGTTCGCTAAAACATTCTTTTTATTTCTTATTAATAAATATATTTAGTATAAAAAACAGTGAAAATGAGGAAAAAATGAGGAATCTTTTTGTAAAAATTAATTAATTAATTTATTTTATTATTTAGCACCATCCTTTATCCAGAGAGTGTGACGTCATCGTTAAGCCCTGGACTCCATGTTTATATTTAATTGTACAAAATTATTAAATACTGTTTACGTCTCAGGGAAAACTATTACTGCAGTTTTAAAGATTAATGACAAACACACACACACACACACACACACACACACACTGAAAGTCCAAAACACATCCAGTGATGTAACAGCAGCATTTCAGCCATGAATTCCCAGAATGATGGCGTTAGAATGAAAAACGGAAAATGTGTGGAATGTACCATCTGAACTCAAGCTTACAGAGAGAACAGACTGATTTATTACGGCTTATTTCCCCATAATGTCATTTTCACACCACGACCAGCCTCCTCACAGTGAAACTGCTGATTGAGGAACATGACTTGAGTTAATGGTTATGATGACTATGACGGCACTGCGATTAAAAGGTCGTTACACTCGCAGTGACTCCTCCAAGCCTCGGTTTAATCATAAGACTGAGGAAGGAATTTATAAAGAGCAGACTGGGCAAAAAATCGGAGCTTCTCGCAGTCTGACTGCTGATTTAAGACGTGTTTCTGCTTTTAATGGCGTGATGACTATGATGGCATCAGGTGATTAAGAGGAGGTTTGACTCTGAGGAACGTGGACAGGTCTTGCTGTGATCATGAGATACTCAGGGATTTATAAAGAGTCTTAGTTGTGTTGCGTGTTTTGGTAACTGTGAATTGGGATGATGGAGTGATGAGTCTCAGTACATTGTGATGTTTTTCTCTTCATCGAGACTCCTTTATTTTCCAGTCTTTTATTATGAGAGCTAGACCATCTGGCCTTTTAGAAACACTCTAAAGAAGAAAAACCATCTATGTCTTGTAAAGTCAGGCATTTTCAATCGTTTCTCTCGTTCATAGCCTCTCTCTCTCTCTCTCTCTCTCTCACTCTCTCTCTGTGTCTCTCTGTCTCTCTCTGTCTCTCTCTCTGAGGAGTGATAGCCCACGTTTCTTGATGTTCTTCCAGTCCCCGTTTTGCTTGATGAAAATGGATAAAACAGAGTCTTCTCTGTGCTGTGTGTACTGTTCTCGTGGATGATGCTAGCAGATCTTCTGCAGCTTTGAGAACCTCAGGCACTGATTAGTTCTCCAATATATCATGATATTTTATGTGCATGTTATTGATATTGTAGGTACTGAAATCTTCTCCACAGGCTTTGAGATATCACGTCTCATTCAGAAAGTGCCATAAGTACAACAAACTTCTAATGGACCTTCTGGAACTGAAGTCTGAATTCAGAATCACACCAGGCCTTCTCTGAAGGGTTAGCGACTGGAATTTAAGCTGATTTATACTTACAGGGTTCCTACTGCAGTTTTCCCGGTTACCCATTAATTTAATATCAAATAATCAGATTATTATTATTTTTATTATTCTATATATAATCACACTTACATATCCTTCCTAAATAATTAAAATTCTATAGGATTCCAATAGAATTTTACCCACTGAATATAATCAGATTTCTGTAATGTTTATAAATAATCTGATTTCTGTATGGATCCTATCAGATTTTTGAGAGGCTTGAAATACAATTAGATTTTCTATTTTATACAGTTCCTTTATATAATCAGAACCTTTATATATAAGGAACAGTGGTGAACCGGTGACAGGGTCATGGGCGGTCAAGGCTCATTGATGCACGTGGGGAGTGAAGGCCGACCCGTGTGATCCGATCCAACAGACGAGCTACTGTTGCTCAAATTGCTGAAGAAGTTAATGCTGGTTCTGATAGAAAGGGGTCAGAATACACAGTGCAGGACGGGTCAGGGCTGTTTTAGCAGCAAAAGGGGGACCAACAGAATATGAGGCAGGTGGTCATAATGTTATGCCTGATTTCTATGTAGTTCCCATATATAATCAGATTTCAAAGTGGTTTATATAGATTCTGATTCCTACATAGTCCTGTTTAATCAGATTCCTTTATTTTCCTATATGATTAGATTTTTATATACTCAGATTTCTACGTTTTCTATAAAATCAGATTCATGTGAGGTATATGTTTGGAGTTTTACACATTGCCCCATATAACTCCATTGCTACGTCATTGTAAATATTCTCTTCAGGGATGAAACACTAAATGAAACATAGCATGTGAAAGATGAAGACGGAGTCGTTCTAGGGGTTTTTTTTCTGTATATTGAAACTGTTGAACTGGTAAGCGTGCTAACCCGACTGCTACAGCGGTTAGCAACGTGACCAAAGCAAACACAACTGCAGCCAAACACAGTGTGTAAGAAAACACAGCAGATGGTTGTTACATTGCAAACGCCTCCATCCAGTGTTCCTCAGGAAAACTCCAGAGCTGTAATTCAGCAGGATTTTATAGAGAGCGTGATTTACTGACATCCATAACTCCGTAGGCGCTTAGGGTGATGTGATGTAACGCAATGGATACTCTTTAATATCACTGCTTATACCCGGGAGAGTGATGTCACTACAGGACCGAGTGTGAGGGCACAGAAATTAGATCTTAGAAAGAATGAATTTAGGCTACAGTATCAGATCGTCTTGGAATGCTAATGGTGCTAATGATTACGCTAACTATGCTCCAGAATCCAGTGTTTTACTGCTCAAAAGAATCAAAACTGAACACACAAAACATTAAACTGTGTTAGCATGTGTCCAGCTATCATGCTGCTGCAAGGCTAAGGCTAATAAGCAAGCACTAATAGTTTCCAAATAGACTAGCATTGCTTTTTAATGCTAATATATGGCCTGTTATATTACTATTTCCTTTCATTATGTTAAGTTATAATAACAAATGCAACCAGTGGCTGAAATGTTCCACTGGAGCGAATGACTAGCTCAAGGGTGTGTCATGTTAGCCGCTAGCCACTAGCTAGCCTTTTGGCTAAACTTCTTGACCACTGAAACCACCAACTGTCAGTTTTGCTACTGCAGAGCAGAAAATTTAATGTTTAATAAAAAGGTGGTCAATGATTTGAAGCATGAAATGTATTACTCATTACACACACACACACAAACACACGCACACACACAAACACACGCACACACACACAAACACATGCACACACACACACAAACACATGCACACACACACACAAACACACACACACACACACAAGCACACACACACACACACACACACAAGCACACACACACACACACACACACACACATTGAAGCAGGAATTCTCAGAAGGTTCTAGACTGTCAGGATATGTGTCTTCTGTAATTGGTCAGAACTGTAAATAAATCTCACTAGGCCACACCCACAAGTGATAAACACTGACAATCATTGACTTGTAGCTTGCTAGCATAAACTCAGAATTAGCATTCTGTATATACAGATGTTTACACCCCTGTTAGAATTACAGGTGATTGTGTTTAAACCATATGAGAATGTTTCACCTTTAATGTGAAATAACAGCCAATAAAATTCCAGAGAAAAAGAAATAGAAACATTTTAAAGAAGGAAGAAAAAGAATCACACTGTTGAAATGTTTCCATCAGACGAAAGAGCTTCTCAATCATTAGCTTTACTGTGGAGCAATGTAAAGGCCATCATCAACGAGTGGAGAAAAGAGAAATCACCAAGAACATCACATCCCTCCAGAATGGTGAAAAAAGGAGAAGAAAAGTTATCCAGGAAGCTTCCAATATTCCTACAGCAACACTGAGGGAGCAGATCTGACAAAAACTGATTACACTCTGCATGTGACAACAATCTCTCGTATTCTTCACACGTCTAGACGATGGTGTAGGACCCAAGCTCATCTAAATCACAACAGACCATGGGACAAACTGTAGTCTGATGAGACCAAGGTTTCATTTTTTGGTCCTGATTTTAAAGACATGAAAATAAGGTAGCTTATCACCCAAAGAACATCAAACCCACAGTGAAGCCCGGTGGTGGCAGCATCATGCGATGGAGCCTGCTTCTCTTCAGCTGGGACTGGGGATCTCTTCAGGATAGAAGGAAATTGTGGAAAAATACTGAACAAATCCTGCAATACTCACCTTCTTAGAAAGCTTCACCTTCTAGTACAATAACAACCCAAAGTACAAACTCAAGCCAACAGCTTCAGAAGAAATAGATCAGCATTCTCAGATCTAAATACTATCTCAAACTATCTGTGGTATGACCAGAAGGAGAACTGTGAGGAGGAGATCTGTAGGAGCATTCATGTAGGGAGAGTGGAATAAAGAGTCCTAATGTAGACTCTCACACAAAAGCTGCTTTAACAAGTGATTATTAAGGGGTGTGTAAACTTATGTAACCAGGTTATTGTCATATTTTTTTCTAAAATGTGTTATGTATCCAGACACACAGCGCAGACTGAAATCCTAAACCCAGTGACCGGGTTCTCCTGGGGCTCGTGAACAGCATGAAGTCACTCTGTGGGAGTTTAGTGTGGAAATGACACAAATACACACTGCTGAGCTGTAACTCTCCTTACAGCTCTATTCTATTCTATTTTATTTCTATACTGTGATACATGTGATAAGATAAATAAGCAGGAATTTAGAGCACGATGTCCGTCTCTGAAGGGAATGTTGACATTTTCCTTCCCGGAGAGATCCTGACAGAACAGATTTATTAGTTTGTATGTGGAAATGACAGGATTTCTGCAGAAACAATTCACCTTCAGCTGCTACACTCACAACAAAACACACACATGGAGTGATAACGTGTGAGCCCAGCCTCTGTCCAAAGTGTGTTCAATCCATCAGGCTCTGTCTGTGTGTGTGTGTGTGTGTGTGTGTGTGTGTGTGTGGGAAGAGGGCTGGATATTGCACTAGCACTAGCACAGATTCTCCAGTGTCAGTGCTTTGTAACAGTCAGAGATAAAGCTGTAAATTTAGGAGTAAAAGGGAGTTTCTCAGGAACATGACAAGCTTCTATTTGTTTTGTTTTATTAACTTCATGAGAGAGCTTAAAGAGAGACTGGTGAAGAAACCACTGTTTATAGATGCTGTTATATAAGTGAGTGTTAGGACAACTGAACCCTCGAACTCTCACTTCCATCATGCCTACAAACATGACCTCACCAGACTCCACTTCCCATAACACACACACACACACACACTTCATGAAGCATACACACATCTTACTGTGTGTTCTGACTATATACCGAGCCTCATTTGTGTGTTTCTGTATCTGGAGTTTGATCCTGTTTGCCTAACTGCCCCGATCTCCGGTCACCTGAATGACTGTCTGTCCCTTTGAGAGCAGGAACTTGACTATTTATAATAAATGCAACTATAAATGGATAAAAGTATAATATTGTTCTTGAAAACATTTTTAAAAAAACAAATATGGCATAAACAGTCAGAGACGTGATGTTCCAGGAAAATAATCAACTTCAGGGTGGTTACAGTAACTCAGCTTCATCACAGCACCCTGTCATACTGTATTATAACACACACACACACACACACCACACAACTCACACCACACAACACACACCACACAACACACACGTTTATTACTTACGTAATAATGGAAGAAATCCTTGCCTGTGAGTCAATGTGCAGTCTGAAATTTCATTTAATTTGTTTTGACAAATCTCCAAGTCTAGAGCTTTCTCTGCTTTATAGTCGTTACACTTAACGGCATTTCTGCCGTCCTTCCAAAGAAAGCACCCGGTTTTACCGCTTTACTGCTCAGAAGGAACAACATACACTTTCTGGCACAAAGTCGATATGAGAGGGCAACGTAGAATTATCAGTGTGATATTAAAAACAGTGATTACAGACCACACAGAAAGACACTGACATATAACACACACAGCAGAAAAGCAGAGCAAGGCCACTGGGAATATTAGACGCAAGAAGAGTCTAAAGTGTCGTGCATTAATGCTGTAATGATACTCAATAGCAGCTCTGGGCCCCGATTGGCTGCAATGTTAGAGATGATTGACAGCTCCATCTCCTCCTCCACCTCATCTCCCAGACCACTGCCTGTTAGGCTATGAGCTAAAAGAAACAACGACAACAAAGAGAAAACTAAACATGTGGACAGATTTAAGAAATCAAGGTCAAATCCATCAAACAGCTGGATCACCATGACAACCAGAAATGAGAAGAAAACCAGTAGGGCCTTTGGAATGATGAGATATGTTTTCTATTAATTTCTGCGAAACAATCTGTCAGAAGGCGTTAGCTAATGATGCCTAATGATCTTGCATAATTATTCACTGAGCTAAAAATCCTGAATCGTCACCATCATCTGGAGCTGCACCATGGAGAGAATGTTGACCAGCTGCTTTGCAGTCTAGTGTGTCTGAGCACAAAGATGTGCAGCGGTGGTCAGTTCAGCCCAGAGTATCATTCAGACAATAAGTCAGTGTAATTATAGATTTAACTCTAATTCCTTCATGCCGAAGCCTTCAAATGTTCACTGATGAAGATCTGAGCATGAGTCTGACCATCACAACAGCTTACAGTCACCACCACAGTCATGGTCTCCAAGACAGCAGGCTGTCTCCAGAGCCATCTCCACTGCAGTGAGCACCACCAAGTGATGAGACTTCAACCAGAGGAAGGACATCAGGATGGATTAGGCAGGTCCAGAGAGAAGAAGCAGTCAGGAGAGAATGAGATAATTAAGAGAAAGAGAGTGAGAGAGAGAATTAAATTTAAAAAATTCAGTTTATAACTGTTGTTCAGAAGTGTTCACATACATACATAAATAAATAAATAAATAAATAAATAAATAAATAAATAAATAAATAAATCCATTACAAAGAATAAATAAAAAAAATAAAAAGAATTAAGAGAGGGTCTGTGCAACAACACATTGATCCATTATTACACCAAATTCTCTCAAAAGGTATGAAATTTTTCATTTTCTTATAAAGTGAACTAAAATCCTGGACTGTAGCCATGCAGTCACTACACTGTAGCTCCCTTTTTGTTCAGCTTTGTTCTTTCTGCTGATATAAACGCCCATTTTTGCTTGGCTGCAGATAAAATTGTAAACATAAACATAAAAATCAAAGCTAAAACCAAAAGCAGTGATTGTTTTCCACAGATATTTGTGTTCCACTCAGTCAGACGTTTTCTCTTGTTCCGTGGATATAAACTCCACATTCAGCCAAAAAATTAGTATTTAGATGTGAAGAATGTCTTGACCTGAGTAGATGTGATCGAGCTCCAGTTGGTCCAATCGGCATGAATGACTTCGTCCAGAACGTTCCTCAGCCTCGTAGCTAACACTTCGGAGAGCATTTTGCTACATGACAGAGACACTGCTATCCCAGTCTTTTTTCAGTAACAGTGTGAGGACTGCTCTTCTCCAGCTCCATGGTAGCAGTCCTCTGACTGAGCTGCTGTTCAGGTCTTCCAGCAAGTCCTCCTCATGATATCACTGAAAGACTTCTGATTAAATTTTGCTGGAGGTCCATCTGTACCTGCTGCCCAGACACACTCCAGACTCTGTAGAGCTTCCTGCAGCTCTTTTGACTTCATTGCCCCACTATATTCTGTCTGTATATGGATCTTGTCAGATTTTGGGAAGTTCTCCTTAGAAGATCTGCTCTGTTGTCTGGTTCTCTCTGTATTCATACTGTGGACAAAATGTTTCCTCCGGCTCTTTTTCTCACAGCTAAAAATGAACATAGATGGTGCCTCCACCTGATTCTGGAAGCGTGATCTTACTAGTGCACCTTGTGTCTTGAAACCTAGGAGATCCAATAGCTTTTTTCTATTGTTTATAAGGGTCTGAATCTGGTTCTGGTGGTTTGCTGACTGTGCCATGAAGTTCTGGAAGTTTCCACTGACCAAGCCAGTTCTCTTGTGACATTAACAGTGACTGTTGACATAACTGCTTTGTTTGTAGAAACATAAAACCACTTTTTCAAAAAAAAAAAGGGTTCCAAAAAAAACTAAAAGTTTATCTAAAATGCTGGTGATTTAACAGTGTTCACATGCCAGAGTGCACTCTCTGGATTTAACAGAGCTTAAAACTATGATCCATAAAACCAGACTGTGGTCTGAAACGCTAACAGAGCTAACACTACAACTTCAATGATGTTTAAATGATGCTTAAATCTGTTGAACCTGTCCAGCTATGCTAGAGACATAAAATGATCAGGTACATGAGCTCACGTGTGCTGGTTTCAAGCTTTATGAAAAGATCTCCAAACATCACTTAACCCATGATTTTCTGTGTGTAGAATTTGTTCTGTGAGAAGGTGTGTGGGATTCTTGATGCTTGAGATCATTAATCACAGATTTCAAGCAGCTCTTTCTCAAACTGAACAGTCTGCCAGCAAGAATCTCCTCCATGCTGAAGGAGATAGGAGTGAAGTTCCTGGAGAATAAACCAGCAGCTCCTTCATTAGTAGAGGAGTTATGTCTCAGGACAGAAAGTCCAGATCCTTCCTGTGTCCAGTCAGTAACATTTTTATCATCACTGTGAGTTTCTTGTGTAAACACGTCTAGTCTTTTCTGCTCCATCATCACCTCCATCAGCTCTGCTTTCTTCCTGCTCTTTCTTGATCTTCAGACATGTAATGTGAAAGTCTTCCATGACAACACTGAAGACATACGAAGCACACAGCCAGAGAGGCGTGAAGAGCTAGAATGTTTCATCATCATCATCATCATCATCATCATCATCATTATTCAGCAGATAGTTGAGCTGTTAGGATTTCCTTGAAGAGAAACTTCTTCATCTTCAGAACACTCTTCACTCAGGTCTGATGAGTAGCTACTAATTTTCTAATCATTCTCATGTTTTTGGTTATTTTTTAGAAAGTGCTTGATTTCATTTACATCATATTCTTTATCCATCCAGCTGCTCGGACACAGACACAGCGGTCAGGGAGAAGCTCCTCACTACATCATCACACTCACTGGAACACATCCTCTTTTTCTGCCTTGTGTTTCATTGCTGCATTTTTTCACACGTTTTCCATCATGACTGTATCTGTGTTCTCTCCTGAGATGAACTCAGTATGATGAAGAACATGATCTGTGGATTCATCAGTTCAACATCACTGTCGTTTTCTGTGCTCTGAGTGAAAGTCTGCCCAGTGATCAGTGTATCATCATGTGATATCAGATATCAGGATTATACACACAGGATTATAAATCAGATTCTAGCTAATGATACACACCAAAAACATACAAAAACAGAGTAATATATCAAAACTGTCACCCCATTCACCCCTTTAACCCCCTCACATCTCACTTCCTCATCCCTTTCACCCCCCACCCAACTCACTTCCACCCATCTCACCTCCCACCCCTCTTACACCCCACCCATCTCACCCCCTATCCATCTCACCCCCACCCATCTCACCCCCTGCCATCTCACCTCCCACCCCTCTTACACCCCACCCATCTCTCCCCCTATCCATCTCACCCCCACCCATCTCACCCCCTATCCATCTCACCCCCACCCATCTCACCCCCTGCCATCTCACCTCCCACCCCTCTCACCCCTACCCATATCACCCCCACACCCTTTCACCCCTACCCCTCTCACCCAAATCTATCTCACCCATGTCATTCCTCTCACCAAAACCCATCTCTTCCTCTACCCATCTCAGCCCCCACCATCTCACCCATTACCACTCTCACCCCCACCCATCCCACCCCCACCCATCTCACCCCCTACCACTTGCACTCACATCCATCTCACCCCCACCCATCTCTCCCCATCCATCTTACCCATCTCACCACTCTCACCCCCCCCCACCATCTCATCCCCTACAACTCCCGCACCCCTCTCACCCCCTATCATCTCATCCCCTGTCCCTCTTGCCCCCTCACCCACCTTCCCCTCACCCATCTCACCCCCTGAACCACCTCACCCATCTCACCCCCACCCATCTTATTCCCTCACCCTTTACACCCTCACCCATCTCATTCCCTTGCCCATCTCACCTCCCACCCATTTCACCCATCCCTACCCCTCTCATCCCCCAACCATCTCACCCCTACCCCTCTCATCCCCCCCCCATCTCACCCCCCACCCCCATCCATCTCACCTCTCTCACCACTCTCATGGACTCTTCACTCTCCTGCTATCTGAGAGTGTACAGCAGCAGCAGACTTTCTTCCAGCAGACTCCACAACACAGTTTGTTCCATGAGGGACAGAACACCTTGCTGCCTCGTAACACTTACCTGTCCGAGTCAAACACCTGAGCCAGTGTGAGTCTCAACACTTACAGCACAGCTGCACCAGACACTTTTTATTACAGAGCTCATTTTTACTGCCAAAATGACTGCAATAATCACTGCTGCTACATTCCACAATGACTTCCAGTTTATTGTTCTGTTCTGTGTGTTTATTGTCTTGTGTGTTTATATTCCTGCTCTCGTCTCACACTGTTGTGTATTTACACTTTGTTTCGTCTTGTGTACTCTTCCTAGCTGCATCATGGTCCTGGAGAAACATCATTCCAGTGGAAAGAAGCTTAGAGGAGAACTGACAATAAAGCGCCGCTGCAACAAACACTTCATTTCATCAGTTTTTATGCTTTAGCACATTTAGGAGCAGCATCATCTTATCTTTCACTTCAGTACGTTTTGATTCTCTGTGTTTAACTGAGGAATATTTTAACACATTAATCACAATTTTTAAAAAAAAACATAATTACTGCAGCATTAATGAAGCTGATAAGCGTCTGATTAGAGTCTGATTTTAATAAACACACAGCCATGTGGAGTAAAAGCTGCTCTGTGTAACAGATTAAGCTGTACAATTAGTATACTGTGTTATCCCCCCCCACCCACACACACACACACACACACACACACACATGTTTATATATTTATATCATCACCATCATCGGGGTCGAACGCTCCATCTTGTATTTGAACCCCACACTATCATGGTGCATTGTGGGATTTCCGCAGTGCACTTGGCTCTTCTGACATTTGGCCATGACATGAAAGTGTGTCATTTTACTCAAATCAGGGACTTGTGTGAAGGAGTGTGTTCATGAAGAAGATGAAGGAAGAGATCAGAGATTTATTTCACTCAGTCACTCAAAACATGAGAAAATATCAGATGTTTTTAGTCAGAATCAACCGCCCAGTGGGGACCTGTAAAACCTCACAGAGTTACATCACAGAGAGAAAGAGAGAGGGGGGGAGAGAGAGAGAGAGAGAGACAGGGGGTGGACAAATTCTTCAAGTATGAGGAAAACTTTAGAATTTTACAGCCTCTCTCTCTCTCTCTCTCTCTCTCTCTCTCTCTCATTCCCTTCTTCCCTCCTCTCACTCTTCTCAGTCAGTCCATCAGTACTCTCTGAGACTGGTCAGTGGAAAAAAAGAAAGAGAGAGGGAGAGAGGTGAAGGAGTGACAGACTGAGAGCATCCCTCTCTACTCAGGTAAGCCTGAAAATCCCATAATATTCTAAAAGCTGTATGTTGTTACCATGGCAACCTGCATAAGCTGATTGTATCCTGAGCGTTAATTAAATAAAGGAGTGATGTGAAGAGAGAAAAGAGAGAGAGGTTTAGTTGTGTCCTGCACCTGAGTGCTGTGATGGGATCAGGATCTTCACTGAGTTTGTTTATTTTGTTTATTTCTTCCTCACTGAATTTTCTGCAATAAAGGAGAAGTTCATTAAATCCTGAGATCTCCAGCGTCTTCCACAGCTGCAGCTTGTCAGTGTGAAGATTACGCCTTTAATCTCTGGGTTTTACTGCATTAACACGGCTAATGAGTGAGAAAAGTGTAGCACTAACAACCTTCAACACACTGCAGCTCATAAACCCAAAAAGTTGCCAAACAAGTAGGAAGATAATCGAATAAATAAGCAAGAAAATAAGAAAATTAACAAATAAATCAATTGGCTCAAAAAAGTTCTGAAATATTGTGCAGATTATATATATATATATATATAAAATGCTAAATCATTATAGTGAACTATGTTTCTCAAATCAATCTACTGTTATTTATTTATTTATTTATTTATTTATTTATTTATTTATTTATTTCCTTTAAAAAATCTTTAACACAGCATTTCAGTGCTAATTTTTTAATAGTGTAAATTATCTGATTGAAAATGATTTGTTGGTTAGAATTTGTGGTTTTTGTTTAGTTCGCCATAAATTTTTCATGAAAAAAAAATTGATAAAA